>NW_004799210.1:9626-11043 GCF_000002075.1 Aplysia californica | reverse complement strand
TGGGCCAGTTGTTGGGGACACGCTACTAGAAGATACATCATGGGCCAGTTGTTGGGGACACGCTACTAGAAGATACATCATGGGCCAGTTGTTGGAGACACGCTACTAGAAGATACATCATGGGCCAGTTGTTGGGGACACGCTACTAGAAGATACATCATGGGCCAGTTGTTGGAATATGCTGCCCAGAAAGCACGGTTTTACGAGAGAGAGAGAGAGAGAGAGACAGACAGACAGACAGACAGACAGACAGACAGACAGACAGACAGACAGACAGACAGACAGAAGCCAAATAAAAGCCCACCCCAAAAAAACCCAAAAAAAAACAACAACAAACAACCAAACTATTTCAGCCACCTGCTCAACATACATTACATCCACTCTTCTCGCCATTTAAATAAAATTTAATATTTCAAATTCAACAAAATATTTCTAGAACACATGAAACCGATCTCCATTAAGGAACTGCAATGAAAAGTATTTATAAAATAACAATGTTGGACATACTGCGTTTTGACAGCTGGTCGACGAAAAGTAATAAGTGACAACAGCACCTAAACGAGGATCTTGTGTGTGTATGTGTCTGTCTTTGTGTGAGTGTGTGTGTGTATGTGTCTGTGTTTGTGTGAGTGTGTGTGTGTGTATGTGTCTGTCTTTGTGTGTGTGTGTGTGTGTGTGTGTGCGCGCGTGTGCGAGCGTGCGTACGTACATGTGTTCGTGCGTGTGTGCGTGCGTGTGTGCGTGCGTGCGGGAGTGCATGTGTGTGTATTTTTTAATATAATGTACACTCATACCCACATACACACAAACACGCGCACTTAAGCTCATGCACTTACTCACGTGCTCGATTGTATGAGCGAAGTAGCGATACACCCCAGTGTCCACTCTCACTCACTTACTGCTAACCCAGTGTCCACTCTCACTCACTCACTTACTGACCCAGTGTCCACTCTCTCACTCACTTACTGCTCACCCTGTGTCCACTCTCACTCACTTACTGCTCACCCAGCGTCCACTCTCACTCACTCACTGTTGCCCTACTTTAGCCCCGAGCTATTGAAAGGATAATGTGACTTCGTGGACACTTAGGAGCGTGGAGTCACCGTTCACCATTCGTGCGATTCGAGTACAGTATACGAGCCATTTTTTCTTCTATTCAACTTGGAGGCTTTCTTTCTATAACTGTTGTTGGCGGGTGGTGGCTGAGGGCTAAGTCCTACGTCCTCACTTTCCCTCTGTTGTTTCTGCCTGTCTGTCTGTCTGTTTGTCTGTCTGTCTGTTTGTCTGTCTGTCTGTCTGTCTGTTTGTCTGTCTGTCTGTCACCTTGATTCTCAGCACTTAGTGACCACCTTTGTGTCGATGTTCTTCTCTTTACTCAAACAAACAAACAAACAAACGATTTCTCTCTTTATCTCCA
>NW_004799210.1:8165-9526 GCF_000002075.1 Aplysia californica | reverse complement strand
GATTTTCCTGCATGCACGCTGTTTCGTCAGTCATACAGGGGGCTAAGAAAGCCTCGATTCGACTCATTTTGGAAGGAAATTTGCATCTTTAAGTACATTTTTGCTTCTTCCTTGTACTTTACATGATCAATAAAGTTGTATCTCATTATAATATGTTGTACAATAGCAGATTTGGGATGAAAAACAGCAACACAAAAAGAAAGAAATTAAAGCACTTGACCTAGATCTAGATCTAGATTATTTCGTTCTCGGGAGAGCTAAAAAATAGACCAGGTTAGCCTAGCCAAGACGGAATAAGACATTCCGTCTTGGACACAGCTTCGCTCCGCGTTTATTTTCGACTGAAACGCTTCACAGATCATCAAAATCAGCAAGAAGTAAGTATTATTAGGTGCTTTACTATTAAATATTGATGCTAGCATCAACACTTGGCCACAAAATCACCAAGAAATGCACTTTATCATAGCCTATATTGAAACTTCGAATCGAGAGGTTGACCTAGTTTCGACTATTTGTCGTATGCTAGGCCCTAGCCTAGGCCTAGATTGAGATGCAGAGAGATGTCCTTAGAAAGGCTAAGATTCTAGATAGATCTATATATAATAATTGACATATGATCTAGACCTAGATCTAGATCAAGATTTAAAGTGTTCACCCTTCAATCTATCTCGACTTGATCAATTCTAAATATCTGGTGTGCAATGTCCGTAGATCTAAGATATAGAATCTATATCTAGACTAGATCTATGTCTAGATATAAATCACTCTAGGCTTAAGTACCCCTGTCGTAATTTTTATCTGTTTCTTATCTCTAGATCTAGATTCTATATCTACTGTTGATATGATAGGTCTAGATCTAGTATGAATCAAGTTGCATGATAGTGTGTCTCCGCCAATCCACAGGCAAGTAGCCTAGTCAAGCGTTGCCCTTCGGTCATTCGCCAACCACTAGATCTAGATCTAGATCTACTTTCCGAACTGCACACTCTTGGCTGGGTGAACAACAAAATCTAGATTCTAGATCTATCTCTAGATCAAGACACAGCCTTGGATTGTAACCAATGGCAACCAATGTAAACTATCACCAGTCCAGCGAGTTCCCCTATACGCGCAGCAGCAGCTGCAAAAGTGGGAGGGGCTGAGACACAGGCAACAACGCACAGTGCGGCTGTGCTGACACGCAGACGGCGTGCGCTAGGCGAGTGACGAGCTATAGAATAAGTCAGACCTACAGAGCCACTCTGGGACCGGCCTATGAGTTTTACAGCACTTGTAATACAAATAGGCCTAATACTAGAGGCTTTCCTAGAGGGTTAGTTCGATAAAAGAGTAACACATCGATGACAAGAACGACCGTCTTG
>NW_004799210.1:3080-4178 GCF_000002075.1 Aplysia californica | reverse complement strand
GCCTCACACTCCAGGAAAGAAGAACAGAAATCCAGAAAAATCAACGTCTATAAATAGCTTGTTCATGCACGTGCACCACAGCAGAGCCTGCGTGACGTCACATGCACCGGTGAGTAGGGGTCAACGACATGCACGTGCGAGAAACAGAAAAAGTTTACATGTCACAGGCACACGGAAGTACTTGTGAGTAGGGGGGGGGAGAGGGAGAGAAAGAGAGAGAGAGAGAGAGAGAGAGAGAGAGAGAGAGAGACTAAGACATCCTGAATGAAAGCATGTGAACAAACAAGCACACCAGTATTTCAATGTGAGCCCGTCGGTGTGTACGTTGCGTGTCTGTGCCACACACACCAGGGATGATATTTGTCTTAAGTCGGCGGTTTTTAATAAATGTGGAGTTTTGTACGTGACATGCGCAGTCCATGGAAGTATTATCTCCGGTAAACTGTCCGTCATGTTCCCACCCTAGTCTGTTCTCTGGCTGGAGTGAGTGAGTGAGTGAGGAGTGAAAGGGAGAGAGAGAGAGAGAGAGAGAGAGAGAGAGAGAGAGAGAGAGAGAGAGAGAACCCAGCATTTGAGACAAATGTCGATCTTTCCAGTGAGGTGACACAGAAGATACCTTTCCGTCACAATATCACGGGAAATCTTTGCTTCAACCTAACCATTATCTAAACATTTTTCATTATATTGACTGAGCTCTTGCAGCACGATAGGGTCATGTAAGTGCCGAAGATCTGCGGTGTACCTAGAGAGTAATATACTGAGAGAAGGAGGAGGGGAGACAAGGACGATAGATGTTTGATTGAAAAGAAGGAGCAAGCCACACCAGAGTACCCGCCACCCACCCACTGTCCCCAGCTACTTTTAGTGTGTCTGCCATAGGTAACACGGCTAGTTGACGCTCTGGAAGAGCCTGTTCGAACGTCTAGCTAGGTGGAACCTCTACCTCTAGTGGTGTAGACTGGAACCTTTACCTCTAGTGGTGTAGACTGGAACCTCTACCTTTAGTGGTGTAGACTGGAACCTCTACCTCTAGTGGTGTAGACTGGAACCTCTACCTCTAGTGGTGTAGACTGGAACCTCTACCTCTAGTGGTGTAGA
>NW_004799210.1:0-1556 GCF_000002075.1 Aplysia californica | reverse complement strand
CCAACTACCACACAACCTCTCCATACCGCCACACATCTCTCTCACCTGATGCCATGGTGATGCTGATGTTTTTCCACGAACTCAAAAGTCAGAAGAATAAATAAATAGATTTCCTGTTTGAACACAGAATCTCCACACAGCTCTGGTTCTTTGCTCTAGTCTATGTAGATCTAGTTACGAGTCAGAAATCTGCCGCAGAGTAATCTCCAAGGCACAACGGGTTTTCCCGGGTGCACAATCACTGTCACAACTCACAATTTGTCCGTCGTAAATCCAAGATCAGTAGACACTTCAAAGTGGAGCACTACTTAGACAAATGTTGAATCCTCAAATTGAACTAACAAAACCAAAAAGTCTTGTACAAAGCAGAAAGAAAACAGTTTTCTTTTCCCACAAAAGCTGCTCAAGAATTTGAAGATTTCTGTTTTTTTCTTAGTAGTTTTCGGGGGTGTTTGGGAGGAGGGGGTGCGATTAATTTATTTTTTTTTTACATTTTTTAAAGGAATCCAAGAATAATCAAAATTCCAGGGAAACCAGATAGAGAAATGGTATCTGGAAGAGATCAACACTTCCCGAGGGCGACAAGAATCTGTGGACCCGAGACAAACCAGAAATGTGAGCTCCGTGTGACACTTTGTCAAACGAAAGTTAAAATTAATCAACAACAACAATAACCGCCGACCGCTGAACAAAGCTCACAACCAGTCCATACGGTAAAATCTTTTACACGATTCTCATAGAACAACAGTTTTTATAATGATTGTCAAAAATCCAGATAATAGACACTGTAAGCGCAGAAAAAGGGCACACCCAATCACAATCCAAAGCAAGTCGAAAATCAAAAAGAATTCCTGTAAATCCAGACGGCAACTGAAAGCAGAATCCCAGCAGAAGGAAAAGAATCCTTCCCGGGGTCTCTTCAGGAGAACTTGGTGCACACTTCCTGTCACAAACTCTAGGACAACGTGACAGCGTAAAACAAGATCCAAGACGAAAGGACACTTTGTGAATAGACACTTTGTGAATAGACACTTTGTGAATAGACACTTTGTGAATAGACACTTTGAGAATTGACACTTTGAGAATGGCCACTTTGAGAGCTTCCACAAGGGGGCGTGATACACTGCCGTCATGTAGCACAACTCAGATGTATGTGAAACAAATCACGCCAATCCTTGCAGTAGGGAAAACGATAGAGTGACACACTGACGACACACTGACGCAACTGTCACAACTCAGCTATCATGGCAGTCGGTGCAAAACACACAGAGCTGGGGAAACAGACAGACGGCACACAGGCTGCAAATATAGCGCTGATAACATCTACCGTAGAGCGACTGTTCACTGTAGTCGTTTCTGTTTCTGCCACAGATCGGGTTCGACAGAACGAGCACTCACCACGTCAAGGGAAAGGAACGTTAGGCTTTGTCTGTTTGTTTGTTTGTCTGTTTGTTTGTTTGTTTGTTTGTTTGTTTGAGAAAAGAGAAGCATATCGATGCAACAGGGGTCATTTAGTGCTGGGGACATATGTTTTCGTGTTTTTTTTTAAATAGTAA
>NW_004799209.1:21195-23695 GCF_000002075.1 Aplysia californica | reverse complement strand
TCCCCGTAGTCTCTTCCTGCCCAGGAGGTTTGAGGGGGGGGGGGGGGGGCAGGTGCCCTGGTGTGGTTTACTCCTCTTTTCCTTTCAAACGTCTATCGTTCTTATCACTCCCCCTTCTTTTCCCCTGTTTGTTACTCTCTTGCAACACCTCGAATCTTCGGCACCTATATGACCTCATTGTGTTGCAAGCGCTGTAAAACTTTCACTAAAACTAAACTAAACTAAGCGAAGGCCAACTATCACAATTCACTCAATGAATCTGCAATTACCTCACCAATATGCACAAAAATTAACTTCCCATTTACATAATCTGTTTTGGTTCATGTTTTTAAACAACCCACACAGAGGTAATTCTCAGCCTAACCATAGTCTGTAGGGGGATGGCGGGTGCTCTGGTGTGCTTTGCTCCTTCTTTTTTATCTATCGTCCTTATCTCTCCTTGTTCTTATTTTTCCCAATATGTTACTCTCTTGTGTCACCTCTAATCTTCAGCACTTACAATATGTGAGGCAGCGTGGTGGAATCAGGCTCTGGTCAAAATAATCAAAGTGAAGAAACTTGCATTTTTCCGCAGGTGTGTGAATTTTTATCAATTTTTTTTTGTTGGCTCCACACCTTTCATGCGCTTTTAAGAGCTCATTTCTGTGTGGATTTTTCTGAAAAGCGTTGATTAAAGGCACAAAAATGTAAATTTTCAGGTACCACGGACTCTTAAGTTAAGGAAATAATTATCCTTGGCGGCTATTTTCTCACAAATGCTACTTCTGAAAACAGGTGATCCCCACCTCCTTCTTTCGCAAATATCTCGACTTGTATTCGAGATAAATGGATTTTTTTTCTTTCAAATAAAGACAAGTGAACAAGCTTTAAGATGATAACAATAACTCTACAAATCCAAAAATTGACGAGAGCCTGATTCCACCACGCTCACTCACATATATGACCTCATTGTGTTGCAAGTGCCGTAAAACTTTAACTAAAACGAAACTAAACTAAGCGAAGGCCAACTATCACAATCCACTCAATGAATCTGCAATTACCTCACCATCATACACAAAAAAATCAACTTCTTATTTACATAATCTGTTTTTGGTTCATCTTTGAATCCGACCAGACACTAGTAATTCACAACCTAATGGCGATTTGTTCATAAAGTTTTACCATTGTCTGTTTGTGGGTGGATGGCGGGTGCCCTGATGTGGTTTGCTCCTTCTTTCTTATCAAACATCTGTCGTCCTTATCTCTCCCTCTTCTTCTTTTACCCTATATGTTACTCTCTTGTGTCACCTCTAATCTTCGGCACTTTATATAGCTTATAATATATGACCTCATTGTGTTGCAAGTGCCGTAAAACTCTTACTAAAACTAAACTAAACTAAGCGAAGGCCAGTCACCACAATTCCCACAAAGAATCCGCAATCACCTCAACTAAACATCGTGCAACAAAATTAACTTCCCATTTACATAATCTGATTTTGGCTCATCTTTCAATCCACCCCCACACAGAACTATTTCACCTTGCGACTAATGACTATCTGTTATCAAACTGTTCCCATAGTTACTTCAGAACATGACGAGCTTTTGGTTTAAATCTTTCGTCGGCCCCAGCCAGGTCGACAAATAGCCGACAACTTGCAGAACATTCTTTTCTACGATTTGTTGACTTGTCTCATAACTTATAGCTTATCGCAAACCGTAGGCTTCCTCCACTCAGCAAATCAAACATATTGTATGAGGCAGCGTGGTGGAATCAGGCTCTCGTCAATTTTGGGGCTTATTCAGTTATTGGTATCATCTTAAAGCTTGTTCATTTGTCTTGCTTTCAATGAAAATATTACCCATCCATCTTCAATAGAAGTGGACATATTTTGGATTGAAGGAGGTGGGGGTCACCTGATTTAAGAGGTTAAAATTAGCGAGAAAATGGCCGCCAAAACTCGGTAAATTCCAAAGCTGGAGAGTCCATGGAAACTGTAAATTTTTATTTTTGTGCCTTTAATCAACGCTTTCGGTGAAATCCTCAAAGGAATGTGTTTGTAAATGGACATAAAAGGTGTTGAGTGAGCCATAAAACAAAAATTGGATAAAAATTGCTAAGCAGGGAGAAAACTGCTGTTTTCTTCGATTTCATTATTTTGACGAGAGTCTGATTCCACCACGCTGCCTCACATATTCTTCCCTCCCTCCCTCGCTCGCTCGCTCCTCATTCGCTTATTGTGCTAGTGTTTGTCTTCTTCGCCCCCTCCTTCAATTTACTTTTTTCTTCTTTTCTTTCCGTTTTTCTTTTTTTTCCCCCTTGCTTTCTTGTTATCGTGTGTGCAGCAATACCCCTATGTCACATTTGTCCACAGTATGTAATTTTCGACTGTGTGTATGTTCGTGGATAAAGCCTTCCTGTTTTTCTCTTGTCTGGTCACTTTTTTAAAGTTGTTTTTTGGGGGGGTTCAATTTTCATTTCTCTATTGTTTCTCTCTCTCTCTCTCTCTCTCTCTCTCTCTCT
>NW_004799209.1:19344-20442 GCF_000002075.1 Aplysia californica | reverse complement strand
CGCCCTCCCCTTCCCCTCACCCTTAACATTTTATCATACAGCACAGATCCCTTAATTCACAGGAACATCCCATCCTCAAGGTCTACATTATTTCGCCTTTTTTTCCGTAGCTGTTTTTGTTGTTGTTGTTTTTTTTTAATTTTACAGCACTTGCAAATTACGTTGGTCATAGAAGTGACAAAGATTGGAGAAGTTACTAGATTCTAGAGAGTAACGCATAAAAAGCAGAAGGAGGAGATAGAAGGACGATAGATGTTTGACAGGAAAGAAGGAGCAAACCACACCAGAGCACCCACCAGCCACCCCCAGCCCAACTCTCCAAAGACGCAAAGGTCGCGGCGACGACAATGATATAGAAAAGTGGGCGTTACCCCCCCCCCCCCTCCAAAGCCTTGAGCGCACCCCATCAAAACATAACCATTTCAGCCGGGGAAATAGAGAGGGGTGGAGGGGGGAGGGGAAGAGGGAAAGGGGAGGGGTGGGTGGAGAATTTCCTTCTACCTCAGCTCGTCTTGTTATTTGAAAGAAGCCGAGCTCAGCATAGTTAAGAACTTGTTCTGCGGGTTTCCGAGTTTTCAACTCAACTTTTTTAGCGTCCTAGTGCGTTACGCGTAAGGTGTGTGCGCGAAATGACGAATATCACCCAGCTACCCACGGCCTGTCGCGACTGGTTTATCCACGTAGTTTGACACGACCCCCAGACCCCAGATCCCCGCCCGGCGTGCTATTTTGGCGTTTGCAAGCCACAGAATACAGGAAAACGCGACGGACTGACTTGAGTGGGAGTGGGCAGATATTGTGCGGACTGAAAAGAAATTATTATTCAGCTTCTAAAACATGTCGCGTCCTCTAAAATGAAGAGCAACCCGTTTTGCGATATTCTTCTGGCCACCACAAGCGAACCGGCATTTCTATTTTCTAACCTAACCGTGCTCATCAAATATTCACCCAATAGGTAAGCTCGCCTCGTTCTGGTCGTGATATGCAAAGCGAGGAGGACACGCTTGTTCGATGTTATCCCCATGTACTTCCGTCACAGGCAACGGCCTGAGAGAGAGAGATAAGCCGGGGAGCGAGAGTGTGTGTGTGTGTGGGGGG
>NW_004799209.1:15239-17538 GCF_000002075.1 Aplysia californica | reverse complement strand
AGAGAGAGAGAGAGAGAGAGAGAGAGAGAGAGAGAGAGAGAGAGAGAGAGAATAAGAGAGGAATAGAGAGATGGGAACGGAGGAAGAATGAGTGAGATACCGGGAAAAGATTTGGACAGAGATGGAAGGAGAGAGATTAAATTAGACATCTAGTGCTCGAAGGGCCTAACAAGATGCCTAAAATTAAAACAAAAATAAGACCAAGAACGCCAAAGGTGTCACGTAAGCTTTCGTGTATCTCAACAACTCCAAAAAAGAGTGTAGTATTACTCCCAACATATTTACGATGCATCATCCCTTTTTACACGATTATCTATTTATTTTCTCTTCAACAAGTTCATTCATTCCCCTCCTCTTGATCGCCTACAACCACTATAATATTTTAGCGAGCGGCGGGCACAAGTGTGGTAGGAAAAACACATCGGCGGCGAGCCAGGTTTCCGAGCGTTGACGGAAGAGGTCGAAGGTAGCCGCCGGCTGGTGCGCTAGAAAAAGCTTGTGTCTCCGGCCACTCGTCCCATTCGGCGTTAGGACTTGTGAGTGTCTGCGTGTGTCTCTCTCCGTGTGTCTGTCTGTGTCTACGTGCGCTTTTTTCAAGTGACGGCAGCTATAGCAATATCATCATTATAGTGCCGGCCGGCTTCTTCTGGCAAATTTCTTGTGACTTTTTACAAGTGCTGCTTGGATTTTTCTCTGAAATTATTGTTTATTAATTCGTTTTTAGATATTTTTTTCGAAACTGTATTTGCATTTTGATATTTGTAACTCTTTTCGATTATTGCTGCTGAAATATGAACGATAATATATGTGTAGATATCTAGGATTCTGTGCAAAATTCATGAAAAAGTCATATCTCAAGGACGGAGCGATAAGCCGCAAAATATTTCCTTGCGTGCACAAGATCACGACCGCTCTTCTTTTGCTTTTTTCGTTGCATAAATTTAACGCAACTTTTAGAAGTAAAAAAAAAATAGTGTGTGTGTGTCTACTCATCTTTTCCTGGCATATATTCTCAAACGTGCCCAATCAAATCGAGTGATTCGCCAAAGCAAGCTAAATAAATGATCTTCCATGACCACCCTGAAAGATGAGAGTTCTAAACTGAAGCAACCACACTCTGCACAATGTGAATATTCTCAGGAGAAAAAACGACAACAAATAAATACTTTGCTTGTGAATTTTCAACTTGGAAATGTAGCCTACAATCCCGAAAAAAAAGTATTTTAATACGTGCGCAAAAGCTTATCTTTTTCTTCAGTTAGCCGAGCAGTAGGCAGTTTGATTCCTTACGACTTGAGGCTTGTTGTGGTTGGCAGCTTCCTCCTTATTTATGTTCCAAGTTTCGATTCTGTTCATTTTGTGAGTATGAATAAATATATGAGTAAATAAATATATGAATAAATAAATATTTTCATTTTCCTTGTTTTTCTTTTCTCAGATCAAGTCACCACAATCCTCTCTTGAATCTGTAAATTCTGAAAAGCAAAGGAGCTTTTCTTGAATATACGATTCGCTAACACCCAAAAAAATCTCGCCAATCCCTCCTCAAGTTTTCACCAGCACCCTTACCACCAGCACCAAAACCCATCCGTCATCATGCTGAAGGGACAGACCCGCCAGGACATCCACGAGGATGACAACAGCGGCCGTAAGAGCACCATCTCCACCAGGGCCTTCGTGTTCACACGCTCCGACCCGCTGATCAAGGCCCGCTCCGGCTCTCTGTACAGCTCCCGCTCCTCCATGAATACACGCAGCTCCATCAGCCCCGGCGTCATGCAGCAGCTGTCCAGCTCCGGAATCACCGACTTCCGTGGCAACCGCGAGAAGGAGAAGAGAGAGATGCAGAACCTGAACGAGCGTCTGGCCAGCTACATCGAGAAGGTCCACTTCCTGGACGCCCAGTGCAAGAAGCTGGAGGCTGAGAATGAGGCTCTGCGCAACCGCAAGATGGAGGACCTCCAGCCCATCCGTGACGCCTACGAGAACGAGCTGGCCCAGGCCCGCAAAGTCATCGACGAGCTGAGCTCCTCCAAGGGTGTAGCTGAGGCCAAGCTGGTGGGCCTCCAGGACGAGATCTCCCAGCTCCGTGACCTGTGAGTACCTATACGTGACCTTTGAACTGTCCACGTCATACTTTGGCACTGTCTGTGGTGGCCTTCACCTTTGAACTGTCTGTGGTGGCCTTCACCTTTGAACTGTCTGTGGCCTTCACCTTTGAACTGTCTGTGGCCTTCACCTTTGAACTGTCTGTGGCCTTCACCTTTGAACTGTCTGTGGTGGCCTTCACCTTTGAACT
>NW_004799209.1:12899-15009 GCF_000002075.1 Aplysia californica | reverse complement strand
CCCCTCCCCCTCCCCTTTCCCGTCTTCTTTCAACTGCTTATTATCATTACTATTATCATGGATATCAGTATCGTTATTATCATGATTGTTCTTGTTCGTGTCCTCGTTGCTTTTATTGCCCATGTGCGTTTGTTTGCACGTTGTGTCGCGTGTGCTCTCATCGCTATTCCTATTACCCTCCCTTTATCTCTCCCTTCTCCTCTTTCCCTGGCCGGGTCTCACAAGAAAAAAGATTCGACAAGAGGAGGACTCAGAGAGAACTTTGCAAAATTTCAGACCTTGTCTATTTTTAGATCAGAGCTTGTCAGTTTTTTTACCGCCAGCGCCCACTTTTGCCCCCTTTTAAGAGGCTAAGATTTTCGTAGCGCCCACCTACATGTAATTCCTAGTGGGGCATTGAATGCAGGCTGTCAATATCTGGGTGGTCCCCACCGCCCACCAAAACTACCAAATCACCCACTTGTGGGCGATACCACCCTAGTTGCCAAGAGCACTGAGCTAGGACAATGATGGCAATTCTAGAGAGATATTTTTCTCGACTTTTTACATTTTTATGAAAATGCACTGGGCGGGGTTTTCTTTAAATCATTGTTTCCTTTAAAAAATACTATTTGAAAGTCGGTGGTAGGAATGATACGTAAGATTTGACACAGAAAAGAACGTTGATATTTATCGCTGCAGTAGAAGACCTAACTGTTGTCCAAAGCTAAGATCCACCAACTGGCGTTTGTCCCATTAAAATTCTTGCAGCCTGCGAGTAACCCAGCCACGAAAGAGCGCTCGATTTTGTGGAATAATTCAAAGAAATGACGTCATTCAGACGCGTGTTGGGTTCCCGGTCATAGTTTTATTTTATCAAAGGTTACATTCTGTGGTGATTCACCAACCTACTCGGCCCACTGATCTGAGGACAGCCAAATGGTAGAAATTTGATCGGGCTTCTAGATAGCTAGGTTCCTGCGGTAGGAGAACATTAATAATACAATACTTTGGCATCATGCGTAAGGCATTATTCATTATTGTCAGCGTGGTATGGTTGGGCACAGCGAGACCTAGGCGTTTGAGGGTTTACGCATGTGTTTAGATTGAACTCCTTTTGACTTCTTATCCTCATAGTCCTCCTCAACTAGCTATGGTTCAGAATGTCCGTAACATTTGTTGTTGTTGTTGTTGTTGTTGTTGTTGTTGTTGTTGTTGATCATGCAGCTCATTGGTGTTATCTGACGTTTTAGTGATGTTGTTGCTGCTGCTGCTGTTGTTGTCGTTGTTACCGTTTGTGTTGCAGCAACTGTTGCTCCGAAAACGTTATTTTTTTCCCCTTGTTGATGGATCATGATGACTATAATGATGAAGACAGTGGTTACGTTAACGATACTGTTACTGTGCTGAAGACAACCACCCCGCCCCATTAGCCCCTACTCCCAAATGCCCCACCCCCACTCCCCACTCCCACTCCCACCCCTGGCCCTGTGCAGTGCTGTATGCAGACGCAGGATCTTCAGTCTTGTGGGATTTATCGCCTCGGAAATCGAGAAAATGGAATAAGGACGGGAAAGTTTCAGTTCTAAATAATCTTGACCAATGTTGCTCGACGACTGTTGCTCTCTCCGCCCATATCGCGCACCATGATGAGCAAAACGCTGACGCTGCAGAATTCACGCTCGCTCGTACCTAACCGACCTTACAGGACACAGACGTATCAGATCGCCAAGTTTTCATGAATGCCAAAACCGATTAAAGGTGAAGCCATTTTTTTCCGAACGTCAGTAATAAAAAGCAGGAAAGAAATGTGTTGAAATCGCCACTGTTCCTTCGCTGTGATTGCTGCTGCTGTAAAGACGATTATTGAGACGTTCGACTCGGCCTGTGCCGAATGGTGTGGAGAGAGGGCATGTTCACATACCTGAAGGCGCGGAGAAATCGATAAGCTCTTCAACCCGACGACAAAACTCAAAGCGCTGTGGATAAAAGGATTTGGAGCTAAGGCACGAAAAAACACCTGACCAAGCAGGCCACAGATTTTTTTAGGGCTCCGGAAGTTCGCTTCGTTTCGTTTCGCTTCGCGTGGGAGTCGTCGGCTGGGTTTTGATTTCGGCGGGGGTGGGTGGGG
>NW_004799209.1:10142-12799 GCF_000002075.1 Aplysia californica | reverse complement strand
TGGGGGTAGGGGGTCTTGGAGGAGTTGGTGGGGGAGGGGAGGGTCTTGTCCTGAATGCAATGTGTCACCAGTCGGCTCAGGCAATGAATGGCGCTTGTTGTTTGGGGGGATTAGAACTGGTGCAGAAGCAGGTCGCAGCAGGAATCGTCAGAGGGATCTATGCTGGGCTATTTACAGGAAGTTCCATCTAAATCCAAAGAGGTGAGGGGTAAAAACGAGACCTCTTGACATCACCACCCCCTCCCCCATCCCCTACTCATTCTCCCTCTCCGTGTATGGGAAAGAACGGTTCTCGATTTTGCTTGTCCGGGCATTGGGCTTATCAAAGTCGCTGTGATTTGTTTGGTGTGGTTTACTTACGTCACAAGAAGCTTGAATATCACATGCGTGAGAGAGAGGGATATGCTGGGTTTTATTTGTTTCTCGTTTCATAAACGGTGAGAGGTGGGGGGGAGAGAGAGAGACCGGGGAGGGAGGGAAACAGAGAGACAGACAGAGACTGAGAGAGAGGGGGAGAGGAGGGAGACAGAGAGATAGAGAGAGAGGAGAGGGGGAAGATTTGAACATTCTTGGAGGACCTGAAGACGAATTTGTGACAATGCCTAGCACGGTAGCAAAGTGGTGCGCCTCACTGGTGTATGTATACCCCTGCTGTAAGCCAAATATACACCCAATGACTTCAGCGAGAACAGAAACAACAGAAGGGAAATAAAAATAATTTAAAAAATATATAAAAACACAAAGTTAAGATCCAGTATGAGGTACCTGCAGCAAACAACGGCGTGGGCGGAGTGGGGGTGGGGGGGAGAGCCGTGGATTGTTCATTGTTGTGCTGACTAATCTCTTCGCTGACAAAAAGTTTCCGCTATTTAATTTTCGAAAATTGATTATTTTGAAATGGGTGTGGTTTCTTTCTGGGCGATGTTTTTGGGTGGGATTTCCGATGTGTTTTATTTTTCGGCTTGGTTTCTCATTTACAAGGTTTTGCGCACCTACTTTTGTTATAGATATGCTTCTGAAAAGAACGGAACAAAAGGCTAGGTAGATAGTGCGCTGCAGGTAAAAGTGCTGACCTATTATAGTCCAGATCTACTCCTGGTTTTTCCCCTTTTAAAAAAAAAAAATTCAGAAACAGACAAGTTGAAGTTAGTACGTTGACATTTTTCCCTGCCGGATCACATTATTCATGGTGTAGTAGATCTACTCGCTGCAGGCAAGGACATACTCGCTAGGACATACTCGCTAGGGCATACTCGCTGCAGGCTAGGACATACTCGCTAGGACATACTCGCTAGAACATACTCGCTGCAGGCTGGGACATACTCGCTAGGACATACTCGCTAGGACATACTCGCTGCAGGCTAGGACATACTCGCTAGGACATAATCGCTGCAGGCTAGGACATAGGACATACTCGCTAGGACATATTTGCGGCAGGCTAGGACTGGGGACAGTGTTAGAGCAAGACGGAGCCTCCAGTAGGACACGAGTCTGCCGTGTAGCGAGGGCCATCTGTCGGAATTATTCATGTTTTGTCACTGTTAGGCAGGCTTGTGTATGCAGGGAGGTGGGCGGGGGAGGCGGAGGGGTGGGGAGGGGGAGTACGTTATAAGCGGGACACCTGTTGCTCATTCCACTCGTGGAGAGCATAAGTCACATCAGACGACCACGACTGAAAGAGCGGGAATTCTTCCGCGTGGTTACAACAGTCGCCATTTTAGATAAGATGAGATAAGATATGAAAAACCTCGATGAAATATTAACTCTACCCTTGAATTCAAAACAACGGAACAGAAAAAAGAATGATAGTTAAACCTCTATATCTAGTGTCTTCCCCGGACTACCAACACTCTACTGACGTCACCCTTATGCTACCCCCCCCCCTCCACTCCCTTATCCCCCAGTCCCCCTTTCCCCCCTTATCCAAATCCACACGTCTCAGATGTTGATGGTGTGGGTGTCTTGTGTCACTTCCCTATCATGTCTGCTGTCATCCCACGGGAAAGCAAACCGAGAAGGTTACTTACAACTAAAAAATGTGTGAGGGTTTTTGTTTTCTTCTGTACGGCTGTCCTTTTTATGTATCAGTTCTACTGTGGTGCTCTGTATCATTCATACCTCGCACATACAAACAGCCCGTGTGCCCTACTACAATATAGGATATTGTCATGAGAATATTTTGAAAACAACGTATATTTGACGGAACTTTTCTGGGTTTGAGCGCGTCACGATAGACAGAGAGTTATATACAATGTATATATACAATTTCAGCAAACTGTGGGTCATCGGTTAAGAAGGAACCAGCCAATGTACACTAAATTAGATCACACAAGATGGGGGGGGGGCGATTTGGGGATTTTTCGGACGCTTTGAACATGGATCTACTCGGGACTTGACGCTTGGAAATAAACATACCTACTTGGCATTCCAGATGGCGTATAAGCTGTATAATCGTGAAGATATGACGCTTTATAACGAGCTTACTTTTCCGTTGCTCCGATATTCCCCGCGGGTATGTGTGGGACGGACGGGTCTTTCGGACACAGCTCTTTGGTTAACCTTTTCTCACCCAGACTCGCTGTATAATCCTGGCCGACAGGCTTAGGGTCCCGGGGTCTAGTACATACACAGGAGATGAGGGTGGTGGTGGTTGGGGG
>NW_004799209.1:8688-10042 GCF_000002075.1 Aplysia californica | reverse complement strand
GGGTACGGGAGCTTGGTGTTGCTGGTTTCTTCCTAGCGAAGATTGGATTACCTGCCCCTCGTGGCTGGCAGATGTTGCTGGGGCGAGTTGTTGTCTTTTATTTTACTTTGTTTTTATTTTGTTAGGATTTTTGTTTTTTTGTTGGGTTTTTTATTTTTTGGAGTGTGAGGGGGGTGAGAGCGATGATGTTTGATGACACTTTTAAACAAGATGCAAATAAAAGGGATGGAAGGAGGGGAGGGGTTTAGAGGGGTGGTCAGACAAGAAGGAAATAAAATCCTTTTAAAAACCGTGTTTCTTGAGGCTGAGGGGACATGTGTGTAAGGTGCGCGCACCATTCCGTGCAGAATAGATCACTAGAATAGCTACTCTGGCGTTGCTGTCCGCCATTCTGAATTCGATCTAAGGGTGTGAGTTACATAGTGCTGGTAACCTCATCATAAAGTTATCCACTGTAACCCAAGCCTTATGGACTCGATTGGAGCTTCCAAACAGTGACTAATTGTCTGCACCTGCGCAGCACACTCCATTATGGGGTTATGTGTCTGTTCTTTCGAGTGTTTGTTTGTTTGGTTGAGCTTTTAAAAGATAGTTTTAGTAAGAGTTTTACGGCGCTTGCAACATGAGGTCCCGTGAGCAGTGTATGGCGACTGAGATGAGCGCGGGATTGAACTGAAGAAAAAAAAGGCTTGCGACATAATTAGGTCACATAGGTGTCGAAGGTCAGAGGTGATGATACAGGGGCGTAACTAAATTAAAGAAGGAAGAAGAGATAAGGACGATAATAATTATGTCTGATAGGAAAGAAAAAGGAAACCACACCCGCCAACCACCCGCCATTTGATAGGTTAATCCAGAAAAAAATCGATTCGATTAGTGAAAGTCGTAAGAGAAAAGGGTGAAGGAAGGAGTGTATGTGTGTGTGTGGTGGTGGGGTGGAGGGGTGAGTGGGTGGGGGTAGTCAGGCGAGGAGAAACAGAAAGGCAATTAATAAAAGCGCATAAAAATAAAGCGTAGACCTCTTAATAACCCGCTCAACACAGCGACACGTCGATATAGTCAGGTGAAATTCTAAAAGGAAATAAATGAGAGGTATTGCCAAGCTGTGATGCAGAACACCGCCCTTGTGTTTCCACTGAGCCGGCTCGCTCGGCTACCACATGTTGCAGGCTTTTGGGTAGAGACTGCTGGGGGTACTTTTAGCTGATATATTATATACAGAATTGTGGATATGTGTGTGTGTGTTTGTGTGGATGAGTGTGTGTGTGTGTGTGTGTGTGTGTGTGTGTGTGTGTGTGTGTGTGTGTTAGTATGTGTGCGTGCGTGCGCGTGTGTGTGTGTGTGAGTGAGTCGA
>NW_004799209.1:6601-7662 GCF_000002075.1 Aplysia californica | reverse complement strand
TCTCATTGCCTCCACTGACCCCAGTTTCCTGTAAGGAGTTTTTTTTTCCGCTCCACTCACATTCCCCCCGGTCCTGGCCCAGAGTCCACTGTGTGGTCACTCCCTGAGCTCACATCCCCCTCCCTCCCTCCCCTCTACCTCCTCCCTCCCACTCCGAAGCTCCAAACCACAGCAATATGTACCCTAGACAATCGTGTGTTTTGTTTTGAGTCTGGGGTTTTTTTCCCCTCCAGTAGGCAGAAATAGAAATCTACGACTTCGTAAAGACGGATCTTTTCTGGCACAGAGATTAGGGGAAAGAAAACAGAGAAAGTGGAACACTCGGAGCTTGGATCTAGATCTCTTATGTTCCAATACTATTATCTGTCCAAAGTATAAGACCTATTGACTTTCCAAAAGGGGCATTTAGATTCGGTTCCCCACTGGTTCAAAGCAAATGCAATTTCCTAAACTTGTTTTGTTTCTTTCCGAATATCAGCGGGGGATTTGGAAACCTTCGACCTGACATGGGTTTATCGGGGCGTAAAAGTCATTCTGGTGGGCTCAAAGACCTCCAGGTGACGTAACGTGGTGAAGTGACGCGGTGACGTGACGTGGTGACGTGACGTGGTGACGTGACGGGGAGGAGGTAGGGTCACGGAGTGCACGGTTGTGATTTCCTCACGTCTTTGAAGACACGGCTGGAGTTGGTGGTGGTTGGGGCGTTAATGTTGCTGCTGATGCTACTGTTGTTGTTGTTGTTGTCTCTGCTGCTGATGCTGTTGTTGTTATTGTTGTCTGTGGTGCTGATGGTGTTGTTGCTATTGTTGTTGTTCCTTCTGTTGCTGCTGATGCTGTTGTTGTTGTTGCTGTTGCTTCTTCTGCTACTGCTACTGCTACTGCATAGCTGTAATGCTGCTTTTGTTGCTACTCTTGGTGTTGTTGTTGTTGCTTCTGCTGTTACTGTTGATGCTGTTACTGTTGCTGCTGTTACTACTGCTACTGCTTAAACTGCTTACCGTGGTGAAAATGAGAGTGTGGGAGTGTGTGTGTGGAAGGGCGGGGGTCGGGGGTAAGGGAGC
>NW_004799209.1:1764-2906 GCF_000002075.1 Aplysia californica | reverse complement strand
CCACCATGTTAGGGATAACGAGGCCCCCACATACCTGTCAGGACATCGGACAAGGCGTAAGTTTACCCCACAGACCAGGCATCGTATGCAAATGAGATGCAGCGATCGTGACCACTGTCCACCCATAAATCCGCGGTGAGCTCATCGCACCAACATCTTAACTGCTTTGACGCGCATTGCTTCTCTGATTTCCCCGCATCGCTATCTCTTTATCGGTGGCCCCATCCCGTGTGCAGACACACGTACATACACACACACACGTACACAAACACACACGCACACGCGCGCACACGCACACGCACATATCTCTTTCATCTCAAACCCCTAAAAGAATCCCCCAAAAATGTCCACGCCTTTACCAGCCTAAAAAAATCGCAGTCGATGATCCCCCCTAGTCCTGACCCGGCATAGCTGTGGTCAATCACACGCCCAGGTGCAGCCTCCGTGCACTGACCAGTCAAACACCTGAACACATCCGCAGTGTCCAGTTCTTCAAGTTGACAAAGATGACCTGTAGATAGTGTCCAGGTGTGCTTTCTGCAACAAAAGCAGGCTGTACCCTGCCGCTGAATCAATCACACGTGTGTGGACATTCTACGTAAACTGATTCCCCACAGCAGAACTTGACTCTATCATTATTTATATACCGGGGGTCAAATGAAGAATAAAACAGCTGCTCTTTGGTGTGAAAAACTGGTGGTTCTCTCAGAGCAAATGCGTCCTTTGTGCAAGTGCAAAACATATTCTATTTTGGGTGTAAAAATACGTTGTTTTTTTAAATAATTATGTAAAAAGCGTCTTTCTTGGTCTCGAAAAGTCGCAGTTTGATTATGGTTTTTTTTATACGAAATGTTCCGATTTGAGTTACGAAGAGACGTTTTTTAGAGTGAAAAGTGTCTGAATATGTTTTTCTCGTTTAAAAAATCTTTTATTTTAGTTTTAAAAAGACATTTTTTAAAGATGCAAAGTGTTGTCTTTTAACTCACCAAAGAAGTACATGATGTATATTAGAACAAATAATATGTTGAGTTTGCCACCCATGGATCTGACCGCTGAAACTGACGTCGGAAAGGAGTGACTTATGTGACCTTGGCCAGTCAACTGACCAGTGGGGAGGGAGAAGGGAGAGGGGGTGGGGGAGG
>NW_004799209.1:0-1120 GCF_000002075.1 Aplysia californica | reverse complement strand
TCCCCCTCCCCATCAACCCCAGCACCTATACCCCTCCCCTCACCCTCCCCCACCCCACAACGTGTCCGTACAAATGGCCTGGGGTGTTGGATGACCATCGGTCAGTGCATACATTATGACCGTGTCACTGGGTCTGACGGCTGGCCTCCGAGACATAAGGATGCTATCTGCCGCAAGATGATAGTCACGTCACTCAGCGTAATATACGTCATTTGTTTTTGGTGGTGGTTTTGTTGTTGTTGCTGTTGTTGTTTTGTTGCTGTTGTTGTTGTCGTTGTTGTTGTTGTTAGTTCTAGTAGAGGTTTTACGGCGCTCGCAACTGCATAAGGTCATATGAGCGCCAGAAGTTTAGAGGTGTTACAAGAGAGTAACAAATATAATAAAAAAGAAGAAGGGGAGATAAGGACGAAAGATGTTTGATAGGAAAGAAGAAGCAAACCACACCAGAGCACCCGCCAACCACCCACTTTTGTTGCTGGTGGTGGTGGTGGTGGTGGTGTAGTTGTTTTTGTTGATGTTGTTCTTGTTGTTGTTGTTGTTGTTGTTGCTGTTGTTAGTGTTGGTCGTGGTGGTGTTGTTACGGCCGCTGTTGTCGTTGCTGTTTTTCTTGCTGCTGTTGTTATTATTGATGTTGTTATTTATCAATCATACCTTAGCTGAGGTTTCTCCTTTTTCGTCAAGACATCGAGGTAGAAAGTACACTTTAGCCTCTGCTTAACTCTGTGACGTCCCACGCAGATGAGACCTTTTGGCAATCTGATAGAGATGTCTCGGTGATACCGGTCCCTGCGAAAAGCCGTCAACTAAGCATGTTTTTGAGGCCCTGCAGAATAGAAAGGGGTGGGGGTTTGGTCGGAGGTGGGGGTTATTGGACGAGGTTGTTGTGGTGTTTTCGCGACCTGGGACCCTGGTATTGGCAGACGACAGCTTTGCTGTTTGATCTGGCAGAAAGATGAAAGCGAGGCTGGCTTCACACGCACACGCACATGCGCGCGCGCGCACACAAACAGACGTCCGAACAAATACGTGCTCACACTAACGCACCTTTGCGCGTATTACGTGAGAAGCAGGAGGAGGAGGGGGCGGGGGGAGAGGGACTTTTGAGGGGATTGTATACACT
>NW_004799208.1:21592-24775 GCF_000002075.1 Aplysia californica | reverse complement strand
CCCCCAATATGTACTCAGTCCTATCTCAATTGCATTTGTTATTGTTCCTTCCCTCCTCTTATTTCGTTATTCTTTTCCGTTCAGCTCCTTCTCCTTTTTTTTAAATTGCTTTTATCGATATTGCTGCTGCTGTTCTTATCCATATATTCTAATTCTCACCCTCTTTCTCCTCCTCCTCTTCATCATCATCATCGTCATCATCATCATCATCATCATCATCATCATCATTGTTGTAAAAGAAAAGTCAAGACGAAGAGTCTTAAGCAATTTTTGATCAGTTAATGTGAATCGTTTTTTTTTGGGGGGAGAGGGAGGGGGGGGCAACGTTTTTCCTCTAAGGCTTCTTCGGGAACGACGTTCGTTTTCATCCTCGCCCTCGTATCCTCCGTGTTTCACATCAGACCTTTTGTGAATTTCAAAAACAGCAGTAAAAGTACCATCAGTATATTGTGTATTTATGTCTGTATTAATGCGTGTATGTATTTATGTATGTACGTATTTATAAGTATGTATTTATGTATGTATGTTTGCCATTGTAAAACAAAGTGCCCTTCTGGGACAAATAAAAGTGTAATTTATTATTACTATTATTAATATTATTAACCTAGTTATCCTTTCACAAATATGTATACTGCAACCGGTTTAAATTGTACGCCTGGTGAAAACCTGCAGCAAAGGTGCATTTGTCTGAATCCAAATTAGCAAACAGTGTGAAAGGTACATTAATCTATCTGGCAATTTTTTCACCATCTAACGTTCCGCAGACCTTCAAAGGATAATCAGAGGACCTGTGACACACTAATTTAAAAGATTCGGAAAAAAAAGCTTTTCCCATCCTAGTTTTTGCACGCTGAAGTAATCGATAACACACTAAAATAATATTCTCAGTAAATGGCAATAATGATGTTCAATCGTGTGTGTGACATTTCCTCCATTTCCTGTGGGTGAATTTAATGTCACTTTGTCCAGGTTCGGCGAGCTATGAGCATATTTCACTCACGCGTCGAAGTATCTAAATTTACTTCGCTTCCAAAGTAAATTTCACCTGTAATTGATTCTCTTGTGTACTGCATTGTCAGTTGGCGCCAGTACGCAGAAGGGGGCGGGTTGCGACTGGCGCGCGCTGGGTACATATTGATTAGTTCTGTCAATGGCGGTCGGCCGCACGCGGGCTGAATTACAGAAATAGAAAAGTACAAGAGGCGCTATGAGTTTTCAAAGGCTGGTTGTTTTTGTACTGTTGGTTGTAGAACCTGGAAAATACATGGACGTTAGGGCTGAAATTCGAGTCACGATTGTTTTCCGTAATCTCCGAAGAGGGTGGACGGTTGGGGGGGGAGGGGGAGGGGGCTTTCTTTTGCCTTCCCGGTTTAGGCGAAGTGATAATGTTTCGAAATGGCTTGAACCGTATCCTGTTTAAAGTCAGACTTCGTCATTTTATTTTAACTTAACATAGTTTTCTAACTGATTGCTGAATTTAAGTTGGAACTATAAAAATCGAAGTTATTTGTCTTCACTTTCCGTGGACAGCGTTAATATATCGTGACCACCTCTTGTTGCCACACGGTAGAAATAGTCACAGCGGTCTGGAAAACGACTCTTCTGATCAGCGGTTACTTGTTTGATTATCTCGTATTATTTTTGTCACACTCGTCAGTATATTTTGGATGACATTTAGTCCCCTCTGGTCTTCAAAATGAGGAACAAAGAGAGAAAGTATTATTGGAATTGCAGGCAAATGATTGGAATTCGGAAACGTTCAACAGTTGAATATTCTTGAGACAAACAATTCAGAAAAAATACTTTTACTGTAGCATAGGGAAAGGAGGGAGCTTCCCTGAAGCTACCTTCTATTGCGTGGTACAGCTATGTCATTTGGGTGAGCTGATTGTCTTATACATGACGGTAAAACAAGTCCCCTCTGTGCCAAGATTAATGTGGCTGTCTAAAAGAGGGACGGTAGTTTGGTCTTACTTTGGTTTGGCTTATTTGATTTTAAAAGAGGGGGTGTTTTGTTGTTGTTGTTGTTGTTGTTGTTGTTGTTGTTGTTGTTGTTGTTGTTGTTGTTGTTGTAGTTGTTGTTGTTGTTGTTGTTTACTCTTTTATTTCATCTATTCCCTCGGCGTTGCTTTTATTTGGATTTTTGTTTGACAAATGTGACCTCTGAATTTCATGTCAACCTTCGAGAGAGCCTTAAAATATCCCCAAAACCACTAGGTTCAGAACCGCCCGTTGCGGATTCAAACCAGGGCCATCCGCTACGTAGTCTAGCATGACACAAACTGAGGAGCCACCCTTCTACTGATGAAAGTGTGCTTTGGACCAGTAATTTTTCTTGACGTATTTTTTGCTGTCTTCACACCTCTGAGTCTTTCCCCATCTCTGTGGGCTGAGTCTGCCGGGACTTGGTCGTTTTCCTTGAATTTGTAGCCCAAGGCTGTTTCAGTGAGCCCACCGCCCGGCGCACGCTTTGTTGTTGGAGCTGGTTGTCGTTCAGTTTGTTTTTGGTCTATTGCGGTTCTGAGTTGTTTTGTTTGAGCCAGCTATGTGGGTCATGAAGTGGGAACGACAGCCGCTCTGGTGCCGTTGGCCACGAACGTCATCTGCCACTCTGAAGTTCGAGGTTCAAATCCGAGTTGGCTCTGATTCAATGTTCATGTCCTTGATTTAACATTCACCTCTGCACTGCTTGGCCACTACAGAGTGGAACTATTGCTAAGACTCTAGAGTACGTCTGGTAGTGACAGTGTCATTTTCCTCTCATTCTGGTGTCCTGGCAAAACAAAAAGTGTTTCACCTTCGAAATGATCTTTGTGCACTTTAGGCCGTTATACTTCCACAAGAAAGAGGGAATCCGTGAGCTGTGGGTTGATGTTTGACGTACACTGCACGCCTAGCATTATAAAGCGGGTACCAGAGAGATAGTGGGTAGTCAGAAAGAGAGAAAGAAAGAGAGAGTTGGAGAGGGAAAGAAAGCTAAAGAGAGATTGAGAGAAAGAATGACTATTGGAACCGTATGATGCATGTGTTCTTTTTTATTATTCTAAAGCCCTTGGAGCACTTTTTACGTGGAAATGTGCAATATAAGTCTGCTACTACTACTACTACTACTACTACTACTACTACTACTACTACTACTACTACTACTACTACTACTACTACTACTACTACTACTACTACTAC
>NW_004799208.1:17533-19682 GCF_000002075.1 Aplysia californica | reverse complement strand
CGACAGTATTAAAACAGAAAAAAGTTATACGGCACCTGCGTTGTTTTGGGCAGAGACACGTTTTGTTTTACGGCACTTGCAAGCAACACAATTAGGTTATAATATTGTAAGTGATGGAAATTAAGGGGTGTTGTTATAAGCCAAGAATAAAACAGAAAAAAAAAAGTTTTGCTTTCGAAAGAGTTTTAGTTGTTTGGGAAGAGACATGTTTTGTTTTTAGAGCAAACGTTTTACGGCACATGCAACAGAATGAGGTCACATACGTAAGTGCCGAAGACAAAAAGGGTTACTAAAGAGTTTAGTTTTTGGATTTAGAAAGAGTTTTTGGATTTAGAAAGAGTTTTACGGTAACTGCAACACAATTAGATCATTAAAGAGCCATATATTAGAAGTGGTACTAAAAAGTTGAACTCAGTCTTAGCTATAGTAAGAGTTTTCCGGTATTTACAACATAATAATGTCATGAAAGCGTCCAAGATTGTTTGTTTTAGTACGGTATGGCGCTCGTAACACAATAAGGTTATAATATGAGTGCCGAAGATTATGTTTGTTTTAGTAGAGGTTTTACGGCGCTCGCAACTGCATAAGGTCATATGAGCGCCAGAAGATTAGAGGTGTTACTGGAGAGTAACACACAAATAAAAGGAGGATGACAGATAAGGGCGATAGGATGTTTGATAGGAAAGAAGGAGCAAAACCACACCAGAACACCCGCCAACCACCAACGGGCAGTCTTGGACACAGGCAATAGTACATTATATAGCACATTATACATTTTATATCCCACATGGTATTCATATGTCATGTAATATATTACATTACGAATGCCATGTGGGATTCCATGAAGACAAAGCCTAGAATTAACATCACGTGTTTATTGTAGGAGGCTGAGCCGACGACGTCATATCATCCCTGTTCAAATTTGGAATTTATCAGTAGAAACTGGGATTTCAGACCTATGATTTCTATTTTTTTTAGCGAACCCATTGTGCTTTTTAAAAATAAATACATAACAGAGTAAACATACACACACACATACACACACACACGCGCGCGCGCGCTCGCACACACACACGCACATTCACTCTCACACACACACACACACACACACACACACACACACACACACACACACACACAAACACGCCCACAAACACAGAAATGGCGGAGTAATTAGCAGGAAATCTGTCTCGGGAATCTTACTGGTTTTGTGAACATTTCAACACTGACCTTTCGTCGCCATCGAACTATTTTGTGCTCAAGGCGTACTCAAGTAAAGAGTGCACCTTTCCTTGGACAAAAAAATTTAGTTTAGTTTTAGTAGAGGTTTTACGGCGTTCGTAACTACATAAGGTCATATGAGCGCCATAAGATTAGAGCTGTTACAAGAGAGTAACAAACATAATTAAGAAGAAGGGGGAGATAAGGACGATAGATGTTTGACAGGAAAAAAGAAGCAAACCACACCAGAGCACCAGCCAACCACCCACGACAAAAAAGTGCTGAGGCTTTGTTAATGAGACGTCCCATCCTACACATGTTCCGAGAGGTACCCGAAGTCCCAACATACATACATGATGTAGCCTTGCGGTAGCATTGTGGTGGTAGTAATATCTGGCTGAAAATACTCTTGGAAACTGAGGGTAAAGTAAAGAAGAAATAGTACCTGCCAACCACCCATAGCAAGAACAAGGAGGTCTGCGTCAGCTGACGACATTAACAGTTGGGGTGGTGGGGTGGGGAAACATGCATTAGACAACAATATCAAAAGTTGGGGGGGACTCTCTTTCCTGACCCGTTTGCCGAAGTGGGTGCACTCATATAATTTGTTGAAGTGGTTCTAACCCATCTGCCGAAGCGGTTCATAACACATTTAATCGCCGAAGAGGTGCACTGACAATACATAAAATCCGGATTTTGCTAAAGCAACTCATTGCCCAGCCCTATCCCACGCTTCAGGGTGCGGACCAGGGTGTGAAACTATACAAGAAGAACCGACTTTCTCAACAAAAGTTGACTCATTTCCGCCTGCGCTCGATCGCATGCGCAGCACTTGCGTTGTTTTGGACATGCAGAGACCCGTTTTGTTTTACGGCATTTGCAAGCAACACAATTAGGTTATATTTTAAGTGCTGAAAATTAGGGGGGG
>NW_004799208.1:14171-16029 GCF_000002075.1 Aplysia californica | reverse complement strand
TATATATATATAAATGTGAGTGAGAGCGTTTGTGTATTGTGTTCATGTGCTTGTGCTTCTCTTTACTAAAAAAAAAAAAACTACTACATTAACACCAATAGTTATAAGTAAGTAAGTAAGAAGTCGCGATAAGATTTATACCGGTGCGAGTATTGCAATGTCCCGAATCGTCAACCTTTGTCATGCAATAATTACTTCATTACCTTACCGAGAGAGGAGATCCACTCAAGCATAAAACTGGTAGCTTATTGTTTTCAAGAATGCTCGTGGCATAGTATGGTCTCTACTCCGCAATCACTAACCTCTCAACCACACATTAGATACACAGACGCACGCACGCACGCACGCACACGCGCGCGCGCACACACACACACATACACAAACACGCGCATACACACACACAGACAGACAGATAGATAGATATATAGAATGATAGATAGACAGATAAAAGATACAATAGACGTTGGGTAGGAAAGAATGAGCTATATGGAAAGTTTTTGGGGTAAATTTTTAAGTAAGGAGAAACATATCGACTTGATAACGGCTACGGCTACTTAGAGCAGGAGCAGAGTTGGACAGACAGTTTAGTTTTAGTAGAGGTTTTACGGCGCTCGCAACTGCATAAGGTCATATTATGAGCGCCAGAAGATTAGAGGTGTTACAACAGAGTAACAAGCATAAAAAAGAAGAAGGGGAGATAAGTACGATAGATGTTTGATAGGAAAGAAGGAGCAAACCACACCAGAGCACCCGCCAACCACCCACTTGGATAGACAGACAGAAACAAAAAGAAGAAAGGAAAAGAAGTAGGAACTATCAGACGCTCTCTCCAACCATGTTTTTTTAAAAGTAAGAGTTTTACGGCACTCGCAACACAATTAGGTCATATATTAAAAAGTGCCGAAGATTAGATAATGCGTAACAAGAGAGTAACAAACACAAAAAAGAAGGAGAGATAAGGACGATAGATGTTCGATAGGAAGGAAGGAGCAAACCACACCAGAGCACCCGTAAACCACCCACACGTTTCAGTCTAGTTTTAGTGAGAGTTTTAAGGTACTTGCAACACAATAAGTTCATATAAGTGCCGAAGAGTAGACAATGTGTTACAAGAAAGTAACAAACACAAAAAGGAGGAGAGATAAGGACGATAGATGTTCGATAAGAAGGAAGGAGCAAACCATACCAGAGCACCCGCCAACCACCTACACTCCTTTTAAGACGTGGGCGAAAAACAAACAAATAAACACACACACACACACACAAAACAGCGGACAATACAATGAACTCACCATAAAATCGGGGTAAAACTGTAACATCCTGATCCTTGTCAGCAATTCTCACGATGCAATAATAATAATTGTAACTGTCTTCTAGTATTCCACATTCTCGGTAGTAAAGTCCAGAATTGCAGAAACTGTTCCCACACAAATCGTCAAAACGAACGATGATGAAGAAAGAATAAGAAGGGAAAAAAAAAAATTCAACCAAACTAAATAGGGCAGCAGGACTCCTCAGCAAAACGTTTCCTCGTCGTTGCAGTGGCACATTACATATCACAAAATGCGTTGTAGGTGTAGGTATGTATAATCCAATGGTCCTCCACTCTTTACAAAAGACGACGTGGTCACAAACTGAATTAGGTGCATTCACGACTAAACTAGCAGTATGAATGTTTAAAAAGAAGTAGAGATATAATTTGGTGGGATAAAAAAAAAAAAGACCCCCAAACTCAAACACTAAATTATGCGGGTAGATCTACGCTGTCCCACAGTTTTTCTTGTATCATCTTTGGGGGTCAAAATCTCGATTTGGAAAGACATTATATATTTTTTTCGTTTTCTTTTCTTTTTTTAGG
>NW_004799208.1:12216-13888 GCF_000002075.1 Aplysia californica | reverse complement strand
GAGGGGTGAGTACAAGGAACATGGCACAGATTAGATCCATGACGACCCCTGGCCTTAATAATTTCATTCTTGTCTTCACATCCTGCCAGAACATCTGCAAATCAACCAGCTTCAAAGAAAGATCGCAACCGTTGCACGTCACGGGATGTGAGAAAAACTCCTCTGAACATTTCATATAGGCTAATTATAAAGAACAAGCATGAACATTACGTACAGTGTGTATTATTTACTGGGTACGTCATGAGTTATGTCATGACATGGCTGTAATTCCTTTCAAACACTGAGCCTCACGTAGACCGTTTCGAGACTCCGTCTCAGCAACCATCACCGATAATATCAGATAATGCGAGAGGCCTGAGCGATTCCTTTTTTTTTGTTTTCGGCTTGTTAGTTTTGGTTTTTTTTGTCTGAGGTTAAATTGTTACTGGCCTACCATAGAAAACTGCATCTCCCCTCGACGCTTAACGGCAACAGAGGATGAAAAAGTAAAAGTGAGTAAGTAAGTTATAAAGTGTTTAGCCCCCCCCCCCTTTCAATCGATACGATTTAGTTTTAGAAAGAGTCGTACTGCACTTGCAACAAAATAAGGTTATATAAGTGCCGAAGATTAGAGGTGTTACAAGAAGAGAGTAACAAACAGAAAAAAAGGAGGAGAGATAAGGACGATAGATATTTGACAGGAAAGGATCAATACATTTATAACAGAGCATCCATCAACCACTCACCGACACAGTTTAGAACATTTAGGGGGTGTCGAGTTAGACTCTACCTGTCAGGGGGATACCCGGGCTGAAACGGACAGGCCTACAACATGCAGGCTGAGAGCCCTACGTAGATTAGATACTCAATTACAAAAAAAAAATCCAAAAAAAAATCTCCTCACATGAGAATTGAACTCGGGTCTTTTGCGTGCGACGGGTAAGCTCTCCTCCTTCTTTTTTGCGTTTGTTACAACTCTCTTGTATCACCTCTAATCTTCGGCACTTATTATGACATTGTGTTGCAAATGCCGTAAAACTCTTACTAAAACTAAGACAGCTACTCGAGCAGCTTACTGCCATGCATCACAGACGCCAGTGCCTTAGCGGTGAGCCGTGACAATTTCCCAACAACTCAAAACAAGTCCGAAAAACTTCAATAAAAGGATTTGAACGAGGTTCGCCCTACAACGTAGCCCAAATAGGATGGAACTAGGTTATCAGAAAGAAATAACATAATTAGCAAAAAAAACCCCCCAAGAACGACAAGGCACGGTTGTCGAAACTGAGCACCAAAGTTTTTATAAATTTATGCATTGAACTTCCTTTAGATCTACTTGCACATGAATTCTGCATTGTACGTGTACTCTGCATGATATAAAACATTAATATACAACTTACATAATTTGGCACGAATTCAAGTTCTTAAAAAAGATACGACCACAACAATTAATCAAAGATCTCTCTCTCTCCCTCTCTCTCTCTCTCTCTCTCTCACACACACACACACACACACACTGGAAACGCTTCCCAGGAGTTTGCTCTAACCGTCAGTGTCATGCCAACGTGAAGATAATAGTCGTACTACTACTACTACTACTACTACTACTACTACTACTACTACTACTACTACTACTACTACTACGACTACTGCTACTATTATGTAAAGATATTACTAGTAAAGCGCACAGAGC
>NW_004799208.1:6088-7612 GCF_000002075.1 Aplysia californica | reverse complement strand
TTAATCCCAGAGTATATATTATAAAGAGAGAGAGAGAGAGAGAGAGTAAGAGAGTGAGTGGGTGAGTGAGTGAGTAAATGAGTGAGTGAGACATACTCGAGCAGTAAGGTCGTGCCCCCACCCCCTTTTTTTTTCTTTAAACCGAGGCTCGACGAAGCCAAACGCTTTTCTGATTATTGGTATTGGTATTTTGTTGCTTTAAAAATAATAAAAAAATTGCACATCAATTAAGTGAGACAGTGGACGCCAAATAGCAAACACAATGCCTCAGGGTTGTTATGCTTTCTGTATTGTTATTTGATCGTGAAAACACCCGGGTCTGGGGGTTATATGGAAGGGGAAAAAGGGAGGGGGGAAGAGGGGTTGTGGTGGGGGTGGGGGGCCTGGAAGGAGGGAGTTTATAAAATTACAAATAAAAACTGTGATGACGGGAAAAGGCGTAGGTAGACCATACATTATGTGAGTGAGGAGTGGGAGGAGGAGGAGGAGGAGGAGCAGAGACCTGACTAAGATCCAATGACCACTCAAAAACTTCCCGAAAAAAGCACGGTTCTGGCAGGGATTGAACTTGGCCACAGACATACTTGTTTGTTTGTTTGTTTGATTTTGTAAGACTTTCACGGCACTTGCGACACAATTATGTCACATAGGGAGCCGACAGCCATACAAACATCTTAACACTTAATATGTACGTAGTGCTAATCGCCACAGATTACTGAAAGACAAGACAGTCTGGGGAGGAAACACACTATGGCCTTTTGCGTCTTGACAGACGAATTTACAGTACGCCTGAAACAGTTTTGTCTGGGCGGAAGACATAGAGGGGGTAGATTGCCCAACTACATTTTACTTCCCTCTCTTCAGATTTTGACTTCCTGGATATATAGAGAGACATGGTCTCAAGGACGGTACAAAGGATACCGTATCATTTTACAGGTAAGATAGGGGTATTTTTCCCCCAGATACATAATACTGCTGGTAATATCATAACCTCCCCCCCCCCACCTATTCTCTCGCCTCCGCTCTACAACGTATTTCCCTCTTTCCTGGAGAAACATCTTCATTTGGCGATAAACTTATAACTTATTGTTTCATTTCCCATGCGCATAGACCCATAGTGGGACCTCTCCGCTCCCCTCCCCTCCCCACCACAGACAAGGATAATTCCTCTAGGATCCTTTTTTACTCTTTATTGCCCCCCACCCCCCCACCCCACAACGTATTATACTGCATACATGCACTCGCTTCATAATAATATCATCAGTGTCCCACGCTTGACTTATCCCCTCCCCCACCCCTCTCAACTCCCCTCTCTTCCCCATCACTGAACACTGATGCTCGCGCGTGCACGCACACACAAAGACACACACGCACAAACACCTCATTCCTCCCCCCTCCCCTTTTCTTTGTTCTTCCTCCACCACCAAACCCCCTCCCTTCCACCTCCTCAACTCGTCCGTCGACATTTATTTCATCTTCGCCATCACCCCACTCTCAGTCCTAGCTCTCCTTCCCTCTTCTCTC
>NW_004799208.1:0-1151 GCF_000002075.1 Aplysia californica | reverse complement strand
AAAAGAGCAAGAGGCGCGCACTGATTGTTAAGGGTGTAAGTAAACAATGCGCTGGTCGTCAAGGCGGAAAAGTACCCAGAGAAAATAAGCACCGTGGTTGAAAAGATGCGCCAATGAGAAAACAACGCTCGATGGGGGCAGGCGAGAGGAGGCAGGCAGCCGCGGCCAATCAGCGCGCGCGTTGCAAACGCCTCATCCAATCCGCGCGTTTGTTCGTCCCGCGTGCGCATTTTAATCGTTAAATAGATAGGGGAAAGGGGGGGAGGGGAGGGAAAGGGAGGGGAGGTAGAGAAGTGTTGGTGGAGGAGAAGAGGCGGCTAGGAGAAAGCGGGACAGAAAGAAGATACACACACACACATTCCGCGAAAATAATAGACAGACGTAGCGACGTTTTATTCTATTTTGTCACCTTCCCCCACTCTCCCCTCCCCCATTCTTTCAACGCCATCTTTTCCGCGCTTGTTTTATAGGAAAAGCCCTAAAAAATCAAATCGGAGAATCGCACTCAATGTGGAAAAACCTGATCGACAGAGAGCAGGATACAATAAAAAAAATTCATATTGAAAGACACAAATTGAGGTAATAGGTCAGATAAACAGGCATATAAAGAAAAATATACCGAAAAATAAATAGATATTAATATCTACAGAAACATCAGGCGTCTTTGGCGTAGCAGTCGGGGGCTTCATTGCTGCACGCAGACGACCTGAGTTCCGTTCCCGTGAGGGGAAAGGTTATTATTATAAATTGAGTATCTCTGTCGAAGCCCGTCTCCTAAATGACTTAAATTGTCCTGAACAAAAACACAGTACATGTATATGCAATTTTACTATGAAGTCCCCTTTTCAAGGGGGGAAAAAGACGACGGTATCAGATCTTTCGATTCCACACTCGACATGTGGGTGGTTTACGGGTGTTCTGCTGTGGTTTGCTTCTTAACTTTCGAATCAAACATATCGTCTTTATTACCCTTCTTTGCCCGCTACTTTCTATTAACACGTCCAATCTTTGGCACCTATATGACCTAATTGTGTTGCAAATGAACAAGTGCCGTAAAACTCTTACTAGATCAAACGAAGTCTTTTTTACATGCGAGTGTGTGTGTGTGTGTGTGTGTGTGTGTGTGTGTGTGTGTGTGTGTGTGTGTGTGT
>NW_004799207.1:23667-24681 GCF_000002075.1 Aplysia californica | reverse complement strand
GTGTGTGAGTGAGAGTGTGTATGTGTGTGTATGTGTGTGTGTGTGTGAGTGTGTGTGTGTGTTCACACTGACAACAGCCACTGACAGACAAACAATGAGTAGATCGTACACTATGGTGAGGTTTACCTTATGGTGGATCAGAGCTGTCCAGTCCCGCACACACACACACACACACACACACACAGCACTGGTGTATCCTCACACTCAGAGAATGGGCGAAAAAATTAACGGCGCACTCAGGCTGTGGTGAGGCCGCGTGTATTGCTGAAGTGGTGGTAGTGGTGGTGGTGTTGCTGTAGTGGTGGTGGCTGTGGTAGGGGCAGACGGCGCCGCTCGTAGGTCTAGTGGTGGAGCGGCCCAGCCATCCAGTGAAGCGACAAGCCGGCGGAAGGTGACGGGGCCAGGGATTGGCGGGCTCTCCCCGGCCACGCGGCCACACAAAGCTGTGAACCTCCAGGAGCTGACGAAACCCCCAGCCTAGCGCGGGATTCACTGGTCGCTGCTGCTCTCGTTAACTTTGTCGGAGCCAAGCTCTCTCGCCTTCTCACACCTCCCCTCTCCCCCTCTCTCTCTCTCTCTCCCTCCCTCCCCTTCCACGCGCGTTCCACGGGCCGCCAGGAACAGCGAGAAAGCGCGGGAGTATTGAACCACGTGGAGATTCGCCTGGTATCGATACTATGGCAAGGGTCAGGAACTCCCCGGCTGTGAAGGGAACAAACTGTGACGACAGTCGGAGACGATACCAGGGATGGATACTGTATGTGTCAGCAAAGACTGGATCCAGTGGACAAACCTTTTCTCAGTGGGGTTTGGTCGGTTTTTGGTAAGTGTTTTACGGCGCTCGCAACTATACAACGTCTTATATGAGCGCGCGGGACACATTCAATATTTCAAGTTGGAAGGAAATTTTGAATTTTGCCCGGGTGGCGGCCGAAACCTACTCCTATCGATTTTGGACCACCAAGGGATCTTTAACGTGCGCAAGATAAAAGGAGGGTTGTCGGTGAGAGAGAG
>NW_004799207.1:20856-22125 GCF_000002075.1 Aplysia californica | reverse complement strand
CAAATAGACAGACATTTCATCAAACAGACAGCAGACATTTCATCAAATAGACAGACATTTCATCAAACAGACAGCACAGACATTTCATCAAATAGACAGACATTTCATCAACGGTCCACGGAGAACAGATCAAACAGACAGACAGCAGACATTTCATCAAATAGACAGACATTTCATCAAACAGACAGCAGACATTTCATCAAACAGACAGACATGTCATCAAACAGACAAACATTTCATCAAACAGACAGACATTTCGTCAAACAGACAGCACAGACATTTCATCAAATAGACAGACATTTCATCAAACAGACAGCAGACATTTCATCAAACAGACAGACATTTCATCAAACAGTCAGCACAGACATTTCATCAAACAGACAGACATTTCATCAAACAGACAGACATTTCATCAAACAGACAGACATTTCATCAAACAGACAGCACAGACAATTCATCAAACAGACAGACATTTCATCAAACAGACAGACATTTCATCAAACAGACAGACATTTCATCAGACAGACAGCCATTTCATCAAACAGTCAGACACTTCATTCTCAAGAGGACCCACAAATAAAGCATACACAATGTCACAGCAACATCTAAGAGACAAAAAGAGAAGAAAATAAGCAGATTTATACGTGGCTTACTTCAGCAACATGTCAGCGTGAACACAAGCAATCTACAGAAGTCTATATTTGGAGAACTGTCCATCCTTCCAGCCTCCCCAAGTCTACCAAAGTTGTACCTTTCATCACCATCACCAGCCTCCCCAAGTCTACCAAAGTTGTACCTTTCATCACCATCACCAGTGCGCAGGTCAAGGCTGAGGTCAACACTTACACTTAGCGCGCAGGTCAAGGTCAACACTTACACTTAGCGCGCAGGTCAAGGTCAACACTTACACTTTTCTCACTAGGAACAACACGAGAAAAGCTACTTTGTTTTGACTCTGGCGTAAAACGTTCCCAAACCGACTTAGGTGGATTGTCTGTGACACCGACTTAGGTGGATTGTCTGTGACACCGACTTAGGTGGATTGTTTGTGACACAGACTTAAGTGGGTTGTTTGTGACACCAACTTAGGTGGATTGTCTGTGACACCGACTTATTCAGGGTGAGGCAAAGGGAGAAGATAAAACATCGTTGACATACACAGGGAGAAGATAAAACATCGTTCACATACAAAGGGAGAAGATAAAACATCGTTCACATACAAAGGGAGAAGATAAAACATCGTTCACATACAAAGGGAGAAGATAAAAC
>NW_004799207.1:14520-15638 GCF_000002075.1 Aplysia californica | reverse complement strand
CATACTGACTATTTATTTATCTACTCATGGAGGCTGTCATAAACATACTGACTATTTATTTATCTACTCATGGAGGCTGTCATAAACATACTGACTATTTATTTATCTACTCATGGAGGCTGTCATAAACATAGGAATACGTTATTTATCTACTCAAGGTCGCTGTCGCTGCTGTTCAGGAGAACTTGTCCTTCCGACCGTCGTTTGCTGCGGCGGAACTCTCCACGACTGTTGTGACCACCTGGTGCTGGAAGACAAAGACCTTGACCTTGTTGAAGACGGCGAGGAAGAGGAGGAGGACGGCCGCATACTGGACCCAGCCCCACTTGATGAGGTACCAGAAGCCGGGGCTGTAGCTGGGAGAGGTCAAGGTCATTTACCATCTACAAGGAATGTATGTCTTGTGTGTCCCTTTTTAGTTTTAGTAGAGGTTTTACGGCGCTCACAACTGCATAAGGTCATATGAGCGCCAGAAGATTAGATGTGTTACAAGAGAGTGACAAACATGAAAAAGAAGAAGGGGAGATAAGGACGATAGATGTTTGATAGGAAAGAAGGAGCAAACCACACCAGAGCACCACCAACAACAACATTGTAACATCAGACACAACAACAACAACAACAACAACAACATTGTAACATCAGACACAACAACAACAACAACAACAACAACATTGTAACATTAGACACAACAACAACAACAACATTGTAACATCAGATACAACAACAAAAACAACAACATTGTAACATCAGACACAACAACAAAAACAACAACAACAACATTGTAACATCAGACACAACAACAACAACAACAACAACAACAACAACAACAACAACAACAACAACAACAACAACAAGGCTGATATAGTCAAAAGCCTTGCCATCAAAGGAAAAGGCCATAGGGGAAAATCCAAAGCAACTGTCTGGTAAACATCTCCGATCTGTGAGACGTGACGGCAAAGAATAATGTGGCAGACTAAAATGGGTTGAAAACTCCACACAATGACACAAGTTCAAGAAAGCCCAGTCACAGATTCGAAGCAGGGCCATCTGTTCCGCAGTCCATCACGATACCAACTGAGCTGACACAGCATGGGCACACACATACCCTCAACCCC
>NW_004799207.1:2869-10777 GCF_000002075.1 Aplysia californica | reverse complement strand
CCCCCACACACACACACAAGAACACCCTCAAACATCTTGCAGCCCTTCAGCAATATTGATGTTTCAGCACAAGTACAAGTAGGCGTGCTGTAAGAGAAGAACGCACCACATCGCCACACAGACACAACTCACTTTTGTGACAGGAATGCGTAACTGCGACTGAATCAGCTGATTGTACTGCTGGAAGGTGCTGTAGGCCACGGTGCTGTCGGGGCTCTGGAGGTCAAGGATGAGGATGAACTCCTTCTTGAAGGCCACCGTGGGCTGCTCGCGGTACGTCGCCTCGCGGAGCCAGAACCCTGCATGGAGAAAACCCTCGAGACTCAGGACTAGCCCTTCTGAGTTGTCATCATTGGAGCATACGTGCCACACACATACTTTACACATATTCTACACATACTTTACACATATTCTACACATACTTTACACATATTCTACACATACTTTACACATATTCTACACATACTTTATACATTTTTTACACATATTCTACACATACTGCCATTGGGTATTAAGAAAAAAAATCCCAAACTGATATAAGTTGATTAACCCTCGTCCTGCGGGAGCCGGGTTTATGTCGCCCGATAAGCCTATTTCGGCACCTCGCCTACGTTCTGGTCCCGAATCAGTGTAGCCCCTGGCTCAGCGCACAAGCAACCGCGCATCATCTTACGTGAACCGCCAGCGTTGGTTCGTAATCAAGGCATACGTCTCATTCAAAACACGCCAAGTTGGTAGCTCTAGATGTTCGTCCAATGAAATTAAAGAAGAAATTGACCCACTTAGACATGAGGTGCTCGAAAGGATAGTCAGGAAACAAGACTTCCATTTTTCTTTACAAAATATTTCAAATGAGCTTGATTTTGTATGAAATGATACTACCTGATAAAAAATGAACTTGTTTGATAGTTTTGAATACCCTTGTGCAGGTACAAAGAACAATTTGAGTGCAAAACATTCAGAAATTGACCTATATTATCCCCTTTCGAACCTCAGGTCACTCAAAACAACAAGAGCGTCCAGAAAGGTTATTCAAATGGGCGTAACTACTCGTAATGTCTTATCAGCTTGTCTCTCTTGCCCTTTTTAACTCCCAGTGGAGCACAGGCCATCAACAACATTACTCCAGCGAAGCCTGTCCTGAGCATCTTCCAGAACTGGCGGTCGTGTTGTTTTTGCTGTTGATGTTTTTGTAGCTGCTTTTGTTTTATGGGAAAGGGCTGCTAACCCTTTGCCCAACTGACCTTAGTCGCCTTGTACGACATGCGGATACAGTGGTCCTATTCTTTGCTCCCCTGTCTCTTGGACAGGGCCCCGAGAACCACACTTTATAAATAAGCTATGAAAGATAGAGCGTTATTTTCATCATCGATTAACACACTCCCATGGTATTCATGGCGAAAACACACGTTTCCCGGCGCGCGCGTACTGTACACCAACAGTACACACTGAGTGACCCTGCGGCCTGCCCGGCACGTCCGACGTAATCTGTTGCTGAAAAGATTAGCATCTTAGCACAGACGCAGGACAAGAGTTAAAAGATTTTTTGGCGTAAATATATTACCAAATTAGCATAAAAACTTTACTTAATTATCGACAGAGGGGAAAGATATGATTGGGGGGAGGGGGGGGGAGGGTTTCAAGGACTAGTCCAATGGTGACATTATTCCTGGAAGCTGTACATGGAAAAATACCATTTGATCTCAAAATATCTGTTGTCAGTGCCACTACTATCAGGAAGGCCCAAGTGAAACTGAAGCCACTCATGTAGAGAACAGGACAAAATGGACAAAGACTTGAGTGGCAGTCAGGAGGAGACATACACATTTGTTCCCCAAAAACTTTACATTACCAATGTTCTTTAAAAAAAAGAAAGGAAACCTTGAAATTTGTCAAGTATTTAATAATATCATTGATCTAAAAGAAATAATATTTAAGATAGAAAAGTTTTATGTGCAAGAGTAAGACTAATTTTATGAATTGATAGCATAGAGTAAAGTTTTGCACTTTCGCAAAGAAAAAATTTACCCCCCCCCCCCTTTATCCTTTATTTTGCACATGATCTCAAAATAGGAATTCAGGTTCTTGAAAAGAACAATAGTGAACTGTCCGCTCTTTATCATTAGTCATTCATTAAGAATAGTGGCAGTGGTGTCCACAATTAATACATACCCAACTCTTGGCTCTCAAAATTACCAGAAGATCTGGACTATAGGAAAAATACAGAAGACAAAAAAAAGCTGTAAAATCCACCCAAAAAATCTAAACTTTAAAAGCAAAGCTGATCCCTAACGTTGTACGCATTGTATGCCTCTTTCCTTTTATCAGGGGGAATTTTCCTAGCCATTGGGGCTCTCAAAAATAGCGGCCCATGAACCGGCACGCTTTATCAAGGCCATGATGCCACATACCTCGCCTCACAAAGAATTCCCACGCACACTCGAGTGTTCCTCGGGGCTTTCGGCAGGGTGACAAAAATTGAAATGCATTAACTTTAACGCTCTAAAAAGGCATTTTTTCTTTGATTCATAAGGCATCAATAGTATTAGATCTTAATCTATCTTTATCCATGTGGTCGTGGGGGCAATCCAAATGCCCAAAGAACTAGTATTTGTCAGAAAAAGAAACCGCAAAGTTAATAGAGATGACACGATATCTCCACTGTTTACACTCGATTCGGACCCACAAGGTCGGAGCTTAGAATTTGACCTTACTTCTCATTGGTTGAAAAATTTGGTGGAGTTTGGGTAACTTCTTCAACCTTCTGAAGATGACATGGTAGAAATTTCGACGGCTGTTCGACAAAACTCGGGTTTGCATCAACCAATCCGCTCTCCAAGATAAGAACTAAGCCGTCCTAGAAGCTAATGGAAAATTTTTGCACTTAGCAAATGCGTCATTTTTTCCCGCCTACATTGACGTATCACTTTTGGCAGTACCACAAATAGAAATGCTGTAAATAAGCAATGTAGCAATGCCAATCGGCCACTGCGCCTTGGGCCGGAAATCGGCCTCCGCACGAGGGGTAATTTTTGGGCCGCTCGGAATCAGAAGTGAATCTCTTCTATGTATAGTTACGGGAAAACTCGAGGACGAAAATAAATTAAACTGGGCAACTAATCAGAGGAAAGGTTAAACTAACGACATGCCAGCGTACAATCCCGAACGATTACTAGAACCGGAGAAATTGCCGTGTTTGTGCGAATTTCCTCTGCGGTTCGAAAGCTAAGCGGAGCTGCTGGGTTGATCGCCGACTATACAGGCACCCCACATGTCTTCTTTATTGCTGTAAAATTTCAGATCTCTGCATTTAGTACATTTTACGTACCAACTTAAAATTACAACCCATCCATTGATAAAAGACTAGAGCTGGAAACTAGATCACGCATTCCGAACGCGAGGTGCCGGCATGCAAGAGGCGGATGATCGCTAAGCGGCATGTGATTGGCTGCCTATAACTAAAGGTCACCAATGACTTCATTGCGGGTTTTCCCGATACTGCTTTACTGAGTTTTAGAAGGACTGATCGCGTTGCAGTAAAAACGATATCATGCAATTCAACAAATTTCACGCAAATATCAGTCTTTAAGATCCAAAGTAATAAAGACATCGAAATAGTGATAGCAGAACTAGATTCTGCACTGAAGATGCCAAGTTTCGTTCATATACTCCAATTCATTACTGACTTATGAACAGTTTTTCCTCAAAATACATCAAGACATGTCCCACATTTTGGCGATATTTTCCTATATGAAGGTCCCCCAACATTTTGTCAAACAAAAATCCCAATATCTTTTTTATTTATCTATGTAGCAATGACCACGAAAATCTTTTTTTTGCCAGAAAATGTTTGCATTTAGGTGCATTTTGTAGCTTTATCTTCACTGAGCATAGAACTTTTTGAATTTTTAAAATCCATCAATAAACAAAAAAGTTACGGATTTTTTAATCAATTAATTTCTGGTACACTTTTATATAATGAAAAAACCCCAAAATATGGGACGTTCTTTGGTGAGTTTTGAGACAATATTCGTCATAACTCGCTCATTTCTCTGAGTATTTAAAAGAAACTTGGCAACCCAGTACATTTTCTAGTGCAGAATCTAGTCCTGCTTTCAGATTTTTCATGGCTATCCTATTTTTTGAGTTATGAAGACGTTTATAGGTAAAAATGTTGGCCTTTTTCGGTTCGTTTTGAGACAATATTTGTCATAGCTCGCCTATTTCTTGGAATATGTAAATGAAACTTGGCAGTCTAGTACATTTTTTAATGCAGAATTTAGTCATGCAGTCAGATTTTTAATATCTGTCACACTTTTTGAGTTGTAAAGACATTAACAGGTAAAAAAGTGGCGTTCTTTACAGATTTACAAAGATTATCAGTCATATGTTCTCCCAAAGTCATGATATTTGAATGAAACTTGGCAACATAAAAGGTTCTTCCTTGCCAAGCAATATTCTGGATCAATTTGTCACAAAAATGTAAGTAGAGAGCTACTAATAAATCCAGTTTTGTACTAGTAAAAGCATGCATACTTTGTTATAGAAAATAAGATCGTCTCTGTGTATATCCATTGTTGGACAGTGTCCTATTGTGTGGTAGATTAAGGTGCGTTCAGATAATATAGTTTACAAGTCATGGGAATATTTCGCATGTGTAGGCTACAACTCATACAATAAATGTAACATATTTACACCCCCCCCCCCCTTCTCTCTCTCTCTCTCTCTCTCTCTCTCTCTCTCTCTCTCTCTCTCTCTCTCTCTCTCTCTCTCTCTCTCTCTCTCTCTCTCACGCGCGCGCACTCACGCACGCACGCGTGAACGATAACAATGTATAAACGGGACTATCTTCCCAGACTGGACTAAATAAGTACCATACTCTTTAATAACAATCTTAATGCCTCACTTTTCCAAACAGAGCACACAGGACGAGTCCAAGTGTGTGCTTTCCCAAGAGGGTGGAATAGGCTTTCATAACGCAAACACAATGCCATACCACTTCTCAAGATGTTTGCTTTTCTGTTTCTATTCTTCTGTCATGCAATCAAGCAAATAAAAATGACTACATCTATTGTATTGTGACTAAAATGCAACAAAAACGCAAGTTATCAAGGCCCCCGTTTAGTTTTCAAGTATCCTTCCCCCCCTTTCCATTTCACATAAGCGGGGCCTCGTTTGTAGCGCCCGAGGCGACCGATGGCTGATGACGTCACTCAGTGGAAATTTCCACGCCGCCGGCCGTTCACCCAGCACGAGCAAATGGCAATGTCGCTTTTTTCCTTAGTTACTCCCACATTTTTAAAGATTACGCCAAAACCGCTAAACACAGAAGCATGAAATTTTAAGGGAATAAAGAAAAATGGTGTACAACGTATCAGTCAGTTTGACAAATCACAGCTCCGAAAAACCTTCAAAGCGCACCACATCAACCACTTTCGCAAACGTTTTCGACTGCTTCTAGGATGGGTACAATGTTGTCAAACTGCATACTACGAGATTGACCTCTTTTCTGATTGGCTGCCAAGTTTCATTCATATCCATTCACGAGAAGCGGCGTGAGAGCGAGTTGAAGACAACAACCATTGCGTTAGTGCGTCCCATGAAACACCCCCGCTGCGGGGGCCAAAAATCGGCAGAACAAAATGCGCTCGGTGGGCATTGCTAATCTATGGATTTTTAAAATTAAAAAATTTTCTTAGAATTTACTCTATTTTCATAAAAGCCCATTTTAAAGCAATTTGGATGAAAATTTAATTTTTCATTGTCATTGCTAAGCAATGTATTCCTCATTCAATTTCTTTCAATTTGATGTATATCTATATATATCATATGTTTCCGTTTGAGTGATGGCTATGCTTATATGAAGTTATTTTGTACATCATCTGTACAGCCAAATCGAGCCACAAGTTAATTACATCTATGCCCCAAAATAATTATGTCTGGAAAGAGTTTTAACTCTTTAACCATGCAATTTAATATCACGTTTCCCCATAAAACTCTCTCAGGTCTGTGGAAATGCAACCCGACATATTGTGTTTTTAAAACCGCTAGTTTCGTGTCAAACTGATTTTAATAAAGTATTACCCAGATGTAGAATTCATTTTATCTTTGACTTCGGGGTCAAACTAAAGGCTTGTTAACTCGTACTTTTAAAAATTCAGCCCGTACCATAATACAGTAATAACTTCCCATTGGACCGTAGTACCGTCCAGCTATGGTTACGGACCTCGACTACCGGACGCTGCCACCGTCCAGACATGGTTAAAGAGTTTTTAAGTATACTTCGATTGTCGCATTCAGGTTGATTAGCCTATGAAATAACTGACCAGTGAACAGCAATGCTTAACGGAGCTATCACAAGTTACCATGTGCAGCAGCATTTCCTTTTCTGGCTTTTACGCCAAGCGGAAAGCAAGGAACTAGTTCAGTTAGATGTGAGTGCTTCTATAAAGCCTCCCAATTATAACCAGAAAGAGTCACAAAACTATCACTTTTGGCCCCTATGCATTGTAGACGCTCAGATAACAGTGACACGAAATCTGTTAGATTATTTGGGTTTTTTTTCTATTTTAGAGTGTCCTAAACGACGGTTTAAGAAGTCTAGGTCTAGTAGGCCTAGATCTCGATTATCACGATCAAAATCACAGGAATTCAAGAATAAACATGTCTATTCTAGTCTCGTAAGATTGATTAACAAAAGAGAGCATGCGAAGAAAACAACAAATAACTCACCATAACTTCGATAGACCACAAGTAAGGGTGGAATAAATGTAAGAATAAGTATAACCAACATCATAAGTGTGGCCTTGGAAAATACGGACGCTTTATAGCGCCTCAGCTCCGGGTGAGAAAATATCTCGAAGATCGCCATTTTCAAACAAACTAATGTTGATGCGAATGCAGTTCCGCACACACGGACAGCTCTTTTTTTTTTTTTTACAGAAAAAACTGTTGCAGTTCTGTCTGTTTCTCAAATAATATATTCATTTAAAAAATATGATATAACCAAAATGATGCTAATTTATTTTTATCCAGCCTTCTTTGCACCGGTGACACAGAATTCTACACTTAGTGTAGAATTCTGTGACCGGTGACGAAACAAACTCAGACAAGGCCCTAAAATGAACCGTTATTTTGTTGTCTGATAACCTAGTAGAACATTGTTGATTTGAATCGTAGTGGTGCAACTTTATTTGTACGAAATAATATTTTCTCTTGTGGTTGTCGCAGCAAATTATAGAAATATAAAGTCTGTGAAACTTAAAAAGCAAAATTCAAAATAAATATTGCTCTTTTGATATAATATGAGAGGTCACAAGCTTTTTCTCTTCTCTTTATTTCCAATCATTGGTCGATATTCGTTATATACATTGCCAGGACTAACGTATTTCCGTTTCCTCTTTATATGTCAACAAGGAAGTATCTGCCTGTGATCTAAACTGACTTTTTCTGCAGCTGTCTCAACCACGGGCTGACACTGAAACGTCAAAGCTGTTTTACAGTTGCAATTTTATTCAAATGAATTATTTCCTTTGACATTAAGAAATGAGTGATTTTCAGCGTGATGAAGTTTTATACTTCATGATATCTAAAGGAGGGCGTGTCAGGAATCATGAATTAGTCACCCATTTCAAGAACTTTCTTGATCATCCCAATAACAAAGGTAATCAACAACAGCCTACTTCTTAGTCAATTGTTATACACCCAATAGAGGTGGGTGAAGAAAACCAATTCTTGCGATTACTGCCATGGAAGAAAACAAATATGCCAAAAAATTACATGATAAGGCCTAGATCTCTAGAATCTAGCTTACTTTGATTTAACGAAGTGACTATTATTTCTCCGAACGTTCGGAGAAATAGTGCCGATCTTTATTTCTCCGAACGGTTTCCGGCTTCCGGTCTCGTG
>NW_004799207.1:0-1333 GCF_000002075.1 Aplysia californica | reverse complement strand
GAATTTTACCACAATTTAATGTTTTGCAGTTGTTGAGTTTGATATCTTAGCTCGCCCCGAATCAAACGTATAGATCTAGATGTAGGTCAGGCTCAATAAGGGGGATGGGAACTACCTAAAAAGCACTGATTTAAGCAAGTGCCTATTTGCACCAGTACTAAATAAAATGCCGCATTTCGATTAGCGCCAGTGCTAAATAAAACGCTGTGTGTTAGCCTAGGCTATATGAAGCTTAATCTACCTTTCGTTAACGGAAATTCTGATGGTCGAAGTGACAACGCGTCTGCGTTTGAAGCCAAGCTATTATTTTATGAGCGTGGGTTCGATCCCGGTCCTGGAAGTTGGGGTTTTTTGGGGGGGTTTTTTGTCCTCTTCTCGACTGACCAACACATTTTCCCCATAATTATAACTTGTTGCTTTGTAGGCTAGTTTTTTAAAATGTAGATCTAGATCTAGTGGTGATGCATGCACATTCTGGTTTTGTCCCCAAGAGGAGCTCTGTACAAAGTAGGCCTTAGTATAGCCTATAAATTTCCTTTTACCAATTTAGGCCTGGTTAAAGTTCAATAGTGGCTTTCCTTGGTCTGTGAGTCTAATTATTATTTTTATTTTTAGATTTTAGGCTCAGGAGAAGAAAAAAACAAACCTTCCAGGACCGGGATTCGATGCCGCGCTTGGAAGCACTGAACATTAGACTTAGGCCTAGCGAACGTAGACAGCTTACGTTCCATAGGCCTAACTTAAAGATAATATTTTTAGGTAGATCTAGAATCTATTGTATGACGATTCTGCGGACAGGAAATACTGCTTATACCGAGTTGCACCGTCTTGTTATTAATTATTATCCAAGCATCTTTCGACTTACTTGCTAAAACTCAAATGATTATGAGAGATGAACAAGACTACGTCTAGTCTACTTTTGTGCAAACAATGTCAGAAACAATTGTTCGATCTAGATCTAGATCTACCCTATATTGATCGGAATAATACATCATAAAAAAAGGAGTCAAATCCTAGGAGGTTTATATCAAGAAACTGAGTAAACTTCCACAATTCAGGCACAACTACAATATTATCATGTAGAAACGATGGCTACTACATCTAGATTCTATAGTAGTAGGCCTACTGGCGTTTCAAATAGCATGGGAGCTATTCAGAATGCGGCGTTGCGAATAGCGCTTGCCTTGATTTAAACCAAGCCAAAGGTCTGTGATTGGCCTAGCCTAGGCCAACTCTCTGGTTTGTTGTTGCCTTGAATGTTTTGATCATGTGGAGGTGTTTAGTGTCTGAAAAGTTCATGTGGAGGTGTTTAGTGTCTGAAAAGTTCATGTGG
>NW_004799206.1:21099-21896 GCF_000002075.1 Aplysia californica | reverse complement strand
TTTGAGTGACGTCATGTGTGTCTATAGAAGAAATCATGTAAGATTTGAGTGACGTCATGTGTGTCTATAGAAGAAATCGTGTAAGATTTGAGTGACGTCATGTGTGTCTATAGAAGAAATCATGTAAGATTGGTGACATCTCGGTAATAGTACACTATTTATTTTCCCGCAGACAAACTTTAGAGAGAAGATGAAGGCACTACATCACACGCAATGGAAAGACTAAGGGAAGCTGGTGTCTCTAGAGGGTCGGGGAGAGACAGAAACCTGTGTGGAAAAGCCAGAAGAATATAACCCAACAAGCTGATAACTGGCACGATCAGCAAGCAGACCCTTTCGTAGATCCTGGAGAGGAAGGAGGAGCAGCTATGACATTGTGACGCCTGCAATGATGCCTATTCTCCTACCAAGTAAGTAAGTAGGTAAGTATACTTTAAATCATATAGGAGGCGGGCTGCTTTTGCCCATGTCGTGGGTGGTTTGCGGGTGCTCTGGTGTGGTTTGCTCCTTCCTTCCTATAAAAAAATTATCATCCTTTTCTCTCCTCCTTTTTTGTGTATGTTACTCTCTAGTAGCATATATTATGTTCTTCGGTACTTATATGGCCTTTTTGTGTTGCAAGTGTCGTAAAACTCTTACTAAAACTAAAACAGCCCATGTCTGTCTGGGTCAAGCCGGAATGAAAGGGATACATCATCCCAGCAAGAGAGGGTTTTTTTTTTTAAACCTAAGTGTTTTTTACGCCACCGTCAACACAGTGTGAAAGTACACAGACATGACAAAGGGACCATCGAGTT
>NW_004799206.1:14093-15555 GCF_000002075.1 Aplysia californica | reverse complement strand
AGGAGTCCATTCCCAAAGAGGAGTCCATTCCCAAAGAGGAGTCCATTCCCAAAGAGGAGTCCAGGAGTCCATTCCCAAAGAGGAGTCCATTCCCAAAGAGGAGTCCATTCCCAAAGAGGAGTCCAGGAGTCCATTCCCAAAGAGGAGTCCATTCCCAAAGAGGAGTCCATTTCCAAAGAGGAGTCTATTCCCAACTCCCAAAGGAGAGGCTATTCCCAAAGGGGAGGCGATTCCCAAAGGGGGGAGATTAACATGATCTTATACACAGTAGAATTGTAAATGGGTTGATTTATCAATGTCATGCTCATACTGTGCCGGAACAACATAGGGGTAACTGCTGCTTTTTCTTTTCTCATCCTTACTATCGTCATTTTCCTCATCTTCTTATGTATGTGTGTCACTCTCTTGTGAACTGCTATTTCCGGGGTGTCTTGATAGTCGAAGCAGACTACAACAAACGACATTTTACACAACAGAGAATGTTGCTTACATTAAGAAACGACATTCTCACGATCAAGTACATTCTCACGACAGAAGACGACATCTCCACGACACGACGCCACACACACACTTTCCACACACGACCAAAAACGAACAGACGACAAAATACCACCCCCGGCCATTCCGCGGAGCCCGCCCTAATGAGCCAGATCCCCTCTGCCAACACCTCACCACACCGCCCTGGAATCTGGGCCGCCTATTAATACGGGTGTAATTATAACAGCCTTTCCGGCAATGTGCCGCTCAAATCCGAACGTTCGGCAGTCCAGATCTTTGGGTTTAGGGGGTTTTGGGAGTTAGGGGATTTTGGTGTGGTTCTTTGTTCGTTTTGCTTGTTTGTTGTTGTTCTTGTAGTTGTTGCTGTTGTTGTTATTTTGGTAGTTGTTGTTATTGTTGTTTTTTTTAGAAGATGTTTTACGGCGCTCGTAACCGCATAAAGTCATTTGAGCGCCAGAAGATTAGAGGTGTTACAAGAGAGTAACAAACATAAAAAAGAAGAAGGGGAGAAAAGGACAATAGCTGTTTGATAGGAAAGAAGAAGCAAACCACACCAGAGCACCCGCCAACCATTATTGTTGTTGTTCTTGTTGCTGTTGTTGTTGTTGTTACTTTTGTTGTTGTTGTTGTTGTTGTTGTTGTTGTTGTTGTTGTTATTAATGTTTTTGATGTTGGTGTTTTAGGCCTCCATTGACACAATTTAGATAATTTTTAGGAGGCAGGCTTCTGACCCCGCTTGTCAGGGGTAACCCTGCTGAGAGGGATACAACACCCCTGCTTGTCTCTCTCTATCTTTCTCTCTCTCACTCACTCTCTCTCTCTTTCTTGCACCCTCCCCCCTCCCTCTCTCTCTCTCTCTCACTCTCTCTCTCTCTATCTCCCTCACTCTCTCTCTCACTCTCTTTCTCTCTATGCCCCCCTCCATCCGTCTCTATCTCTCTCTCTGTCTCTCTCTTTCTCTCCC
>NW_004799206.1:10020-12148 GCF_000002075.1 Aplysia californica | reverse complement strand
CGGGAAGCTGAGAATGTTTCGGAGTGTTCTATGGTCTGCTGGGGTAATAATATAGTGTAAAGCGCATAGAGCCTGCTGTTGAGCGGGGATATGCGCTATATACATGCTATTTAAAAAAGCAAAAAGATAAACACACAGACAGACAAAAATTCGAACAACAGACAATCGAACGAGGAGGCACCCACCTTCAGTGACAAAGCGTACGACCACCGGTTTCTCTGAGCCTGCGACAAAGCCAAAGCCTTTCTCCGGGTCCCTCAGTAGCTCCACGTCACGTGGCGTGGGCGGCTCCACGTAGTCAGGGTCATCACGTGGGTCCTCACGGCACGTGTAACGCTCCACGTGGCTGGGGGAACACAAGACAGAGGAATATTATACAACAGGATACTTTTAGTTGTCTTTTTTGTTGTTGGTGTTGTTGTTTTAGCAAGAGTTTTACGACACTTGCAACAGAATATGGTCATATAACTTATATAAGTGCCGAGGACTAGAAGTGTTATAAGAGAGTAAAACACTCAAAAAAGAAGTTGTTTTAGTAAACGTTTTACGGCGCTTGCAACCCAATAAGGTGATATAAGCGCTGAAGATTAGAAGAGTTATAAGAGAGTAAAAACCTCAAAACAGAAGTTATTTTAGTAAGCGTTTTACGGCACTTCCAACACAATAATGTCAAATAAGTGCCGAAGATTAGAAGTGTTACAAGAGAGTAACAGACACAAAAAAGAAGGAGGGGTCTGGAGAGGTAAGGATGATAGATGTTTGATAGGAAAGAAGGAGCACACGCTAACCACGTACCCGCTTAGTAAGGTTTTACGGCGCTCGTAACTGCATAAGGTCACTTGAGCGCCAAGGGGTGATGTCAACAGAGAAGTCCAAACGGGGAATCAGACTTACCCTGCTCACCTCTCTAGCCTCAACAGCACAAATTCTGCTTCGACTATCAAGGCACCACGGAAATATCAGTTCACAAGAGGTAGAGGGAAAATGACGATAGTAAGGATGAGGCAAGAAAAAGCAGCATTTCCCCCTTTGTGGTCACGGCACAGTATGAGTATGGCATTGATAAATCAGCCCATTTATAAATCTATTGTGCAGGAGAAAATGTTAATATCCCCCCCCCTCCCCCATGGGAAGGGCTAAAAACACGTCGGCCCACATCACATCATATAAAACACTCATTTGTGAAATATAGTTTCCATAAAGAAAAAGGAGAGGTTATACACATATTATTAGTATCTCTTATCATGGGTCACCAAGCACTCAGGCTATAAAAGAAGAGGAAGGCCATGCAAAAGGTGGATGGAAGGTGTCAAGGAAACCCTAAGAAAACATAACATCGCAACTGAAAGAGCTGCGGAGCTGGCCTACCATAGAAAACTGCATCTCCCATCGACGCTTAACGGCAACAGAGGATGAAAAAGTAAAAGTAAAAGTAAAGTAAGTATCATGGGTCACACATTGCAAAGTTCATTGACCTCCCAACCACCACCGAGACAATTGTCAGCTGATGCCGTTGTTCCCCACCAGGGAGCCGTCTGCCTCGGACAGAGTGGTGAATGAAGGAGTCCAGAACAGGTCGTCCTAACCTTCTGTTCATATCGCTCACTGCTGCTGCCGTGCCTTTAATCCCCGGTCTTTCTTTTTTTTTTTTTTCTTTTTTTTTTTTGTAAGTGTTTTACGGCGCTCACAACTGCATACGGTCATAACATGAGCGCACAGAACACATTCAACATTATTTTTCAGTTAATAGGAAATTTTGAATTTAACCCGGGGGACGGCCGAAGCCTACTGTTATCGATTTTAGACCACCAAAGGATCTTGAACCGAGACAACTGTCAGCTGATCCCGTTGTTTCCCACCAGGGGTCTGTCTGTCTCGGACACAGAAGCAATGAGTGAAAGAGCTCAGAACGGGGCACCTCAACCTTCTGTTGATATCTCTCACTGCTGCTGTTGTCCTGTCATTAATCACAGCTCCATTCTCCATTTGGGAGGCTTGTGAATTGATTTTGAGAAATTCTCAAAGGTGTCGAGGTATTTATTTACTTGTTTGTTTGGTGTTATTTTGCTGTTGCTGTTGTTTTTTGTTTGTTTGTTTGGGTTGGGTTTTTTGTGGGTTTTTTTTTTGG
>NW_004799206.1:4394-5456 GCF_000002075.1 Aplysia californica | reverse complement strand
TGGCAGACATAGTAAGCGACAGTAGTCTGTGGCAGACATAGTAAACGACAGTAGTCTGTGGCAGGCAGAGAAAACGACAGTAGTCTGGGGCAGGCAGAGAAAACGATGTCATTGGCGCTGGCAACAGGGACATTAAAGACTAGCTGATTGTGGTAGGTGGAAGAGGAAGTTACGGACAGTGGTAGAAATAAAGGAAAAGTGGTATGCAGAAAAGAAAGTCATAGACCCGTGGTAGGCCTAGACAAAAAGTGGAAGGCAGAAAAGAAAGTCATAGACCCGTGGTAGGCCTAGACAAAAAGTGGAAGGCAGAAAAGAAAGTCACAGACAGTGGTAGGCATAGACAAAAAGTGGAAGGCAGAAAAGAGAAGTCACAGACAGTGGTAGGCATAGACAAAAAGTGGTAAGCAGAAAAGAAAGTCACGGACTGCGGTAGGAAGTAGGAAGTCACAGAGAGTAGATAGTGGCGGATGAACAAGGACGAAAACTCACAGACCGCAGTAGGCAATAAAGGAAGTCTCAGACCAGACATAGACAAAAACTCAAAGACTGTGGCAGGCGTACAGGAAGTCGCAAACTGTGGTAGGTGAGAGACAAAAATTCAAATACTGCGGTAGGTAGAAAAGGAATTCACATACAGTGGCAGGCAAATACAAAAGCTCACAGACTGTGGTAGGCATACAGGAAGTCGCAAACTGTGGTAGGCGAGAGGTCGCAGCATGGACAAAAGTCACGGACAGTGGCAGGCAGAGACAAAAACTTACAGACAATGATATAGGCAGTACAGGAAGTCGTAAACTGTGGCAGGCAGAGACAAAAACTTACAGACAATGATGTAGGCAGTACAGGAAGTCGTAAACGGTGGCAGGCAGAGACAAAAACTTACAGACAATGATGTAGGCAGTACAGGAAGTCGTAAACGGAGGCAGGCAGAGACAAAAACTTACAGACAATGAGGTAGGCAGTACAGGAAGTCGTAAACGGAGGCAGGCAGAGACAAAAACTTACAGACAATGAGGTAGGCAGTACAGGAAGTCGTAAACGGAGGCAGGCAGAGACAAAAAC
>NW_004799206.1:0-1477 GCF_000002075.1 Aplysia californica | reverse complement strand
TGCCTTAATCAGGTGATTGTCTTATACAGGTGATTGTCTTATACAGGTGGTTGTCTTATACAGGTGGTTGTCTTGCCTTAATCAGGTGATTGTCTTATACAGGTGATTGTCTTATACAGGTGGTTGTCTTATACAGGTGGTTGTCTTGCCTTAATCAGGTGATTGTCTTATACAGGTGATTGTCTTATACAGGCGTCCGTTACAGCAGGTTTGACTGTTTTTAGCTAAGAGGAGCTGAAAAAACAAAAACTAATCATCCCTTCACACGTTCGAGTCGACTCCTAAGTACATGTGTATTGACTAAAAGTGGGAACTTCCTGAAGGATAGACCACTCGACAGACCTAAGTATCGAATTGAGTCTAGATGGGTTGAGACTTGGGGATCGATTTATGTCTACTTTCACATTCTTGATCACCGCGTATTGTTCTCAAACCCAAACCAAAAACCATGCCTAATACAAAAAACACAAAAACGGCCGTTGCACCGCAGCTTTTTTCTGTGGTTGTTTCTTTTGTTCTCGTGACTTTACTTATGTTGTCGCAGTTTGTCTTAATATATAACAAAATCAATTCTTTTCTTGGGTTGAGACCAGAGGGAATTTGTTGGGTTTTTTAAAATCTTTATCTTACGGGGATATTTTATTTCTTTTTCTTTCTTTTTTTTTTTTTTGGGGGGGGGGGTGTTTGGTTGTTTGCTTTTTTGTAGTTGTTTTAAAAATGTGTAAATACGTTAATGAGGAGGGAAGTTACAGGAACGTTTATAAAGCTGATGATAAAACCGGCAGGGTAGAGAGGAGAAATTATAGCCGTCCGTATAGTAAGCCGAGGAGTTCAGTTAATGGATTTTTTATTTTTTGGGGGGTAAGTGTTTTACGGTGCTCGCAACTGCATAAGGTCACTTGAGCGCGCGGGACACATCAAACATTTTCAGAAGGCAGGCAATGTTAATGGATAGCCTACTCGACATTGGCGAATACCGAAGAGTGTCTTGGGCTGGCTTTTTTCTTTTTCGCTTTCGTAAAAATTTTACGGCACTTGTAACTCAATAAGATCATACATATACGTGAGGAAGATAAGAGGTGTTGCAAGAGAGTAACAACACCAAAAAGAAGGAGGAGAGATAAGGACAATAGATGTTTCATAGGAAAGAAGGAGCAAACCCCACGACCTGAGCACCCACTAACCACCCACTCAGGTGAGGTTGTTTTTTTTTAAACTGATAAACTACTCGACAGACGCGAATACCGATCAATGTCTTGACGGTGACTTTAAAAAAATGTAATCGATATACTCCTCCACAATGTCTAGAATCGAATAGTGTCTTAACGATGGATTTTTTAAACATTTAATAGATAGACTCCTGGACAGCGTCTAGTATCGAATAATGTCTGGTCCTGCCGTCAAGTGTCCAGTGAGTGTGGGGTAAGAGCGCTCAAGTCACAGAGAGAGAGAGAGAGAGAGAGAGAGAGAGAGAGAG
>NW_004799205.1:23909-24961 GCF_000002075.1 Aplysia californica | reverse complement strand
AAACAAGAGGGTTTTGTTTTTTTTGCAATTTATATAGAATACAAGAATGTTGTTTCCTGTTTTTGTTTTTTAAAAATTTCAAATCCTTAAACTAAACTGGGAAATATGTGTGAGCAATGAAGTTCTGCCGCAAAATCACACAAGTCTTCAAATAATGCCGAATGGACAGAATGCGCGCCCTCAAGCAAAACCAAACATGCAAGTTAACAAAACAAAACAAAACATAACACGCCTCCTAAAGACAAAACAAAAAAGCATAGCAAAGATAAAATACATAGTTTGTAAACAATAATAATAATATAAAAAAAAGACCCAACCTGCTTTGTCTTGCTATGCTGCTTTCTTTTTGTTTTCTTTTTTTTTTTCAATTAAAAAAAAAATTTACTCCTTTCAAAACGAAACTCGTTTCTGTCTAAAAATTAAAAAATCACATCGAGAAATCCTACTCTCTCATATCAGCGTCCAAGCATCGTTTATAGCGTCTGTGGCTGTGAGAGAAGCAGATTATTTACAAACGCTAAATATAATAACCCCCCCCCCCCAAACCTCCCTATTCCAAAATCACATTAATCGTCATCAAAGAATTTTTAAAATTAATGATAACTCGTGCACATGTTATTGTATACTTTCTTTATTTTTTTCTTTTTCTGTCTGATTGTCTGTCTTTCTGACACACACATACAAACACTCACTCAAAAACACACACCCATAGACACACTCACATCCATTACTCATATCTATACAAATACAAACAAACATCCAAACAAATATATGAACGCACTTATATAAACGCACACATAAACACTCCTACAAATACACACACGTGCAAACACACTCATCAATAAACAAATAGATACAAGCACACAGACACACACACACGCAAATACAAACACAAACACCAATAAACAAACACACACACACACATACAAACACACACTTCTATAAACAAACACATTCACACACACAAAAACACACATCAATAAACACACCTACACACACACACACACACACTCACGTAAACGCAAACACACTCTTTTACAAACACACACTCA
>NW_004799205.1:11340-13034 GCF_000002075.1 Aplysia californica | reverse complement strand
ATCTATCTATCTATCTATCTATCTATTTATCTATCTATCTATCTATCTCTCTCTCTGTCTCTCTCTCTCTTTCTCTCTCTCCCCCTTCTCTTCCTGCATATATGTTTCTCTCTCTCTCTTTCTTTCTTTCTCTCTCTCTCTGTCTCTCTCTCACTGTCTCTCTCTCACTGTCTCTCTCTTTCTATGTGTATGTACAGGTCGTGTGTGTGTGTGTGTGTGTGTGTGTGTGTGCGTTAGTGTGTGTGTGTGTATGTGTGTGTGTATGTGTGTGTGTGCGTGTGTGCGCTTGTGTGCGCCTGTTTTCTGCCCACCCACCTATTACCCTATACTATAACCATCCGATCCTGTCAATACTTTTTTCATAAAGACAAGAATGTTATAGTTTGTTCTATGTTCTTAGCATGAAGCCCAGACATAGTTGGTCGCTTTTAACTAAGATTTTGCGCACAATTGGACTATCCCGAAAAATGATGTTTTGAGAAAATCGAAGGTTAAGTTTTTGAACCCATGAAATCTATCTCTGCATATTTGTCTTCAAATGAATTCTTGTGTTGTTTTGTATATGAGTCAGCTATGACCTTGTCTGCCGTATACTTACAAATTACTGACAACTATTTACTCGTTTAAAAAGAAATTAGACAAAAACGTTGGGTTGGCTCAGTTGTGCAAATATGCGGAAAACGCTTTTGGAGTGAATTTGGAGGCGAAATGGGCCACCCCATCCAAAATAAGGTATACCTTTCTATCTGGACTATTCTTGCATTAAACTGTACAAATGGTCTATCCCCTGTACAGTGAGCTAACCCACCAAGCTTGCCAACTCTTTATCATTGGGCTAAGTGGTCTTGCCTATCCATGTGAGCAAAACATTTGAAGCATTTTCTACCAAACATATTGGTACTATGTTGAACACTATTCAGGTGAAAACTGATACACTACAGGACAAGAATTGATGAACAAAACTTACCTGATGAGAATATCGCAGTCTTTGGGTCTTTTTCCACTGTGCCATGTGGTGAACTCTACTTTTGAGGTTTAGGCCATTTTCGGGTTAGCCAATTTTTGGGTTAATTTCAGAAGTCTCCAGTCTCTATAAAAGACAAGGAGAGTTTTCTCTATAACTAAGCAAATATTATTATGTACACCAATGAAACCAAACGTCTCCTATGAGTAGGGCAATGTCCACTTTTGGTGTAGGTCAAGATTTCTGGAAACCCCCGAAATCTGGGTTAGCCCGCTTGTCCTTAAAAGCGACCAGTTCAACGTAACTAAGTCGAACTGTGACGTAAGCCACCAGCTAGCATAATAGATTCCCATGCACTAAGTAGACCCGTCTCACGTTGCGTGGAAGTATTCTGTTTACGTATGATGTAAACCTTAGGACGGGTGGAGGGCGGAGTCAGATACCACAGTGAGCGAGAAAAAAGAGATATCATGTTTCTGAGCCGAGAAAGATTTTATATGGATCGAAAATGTGAGTCGATGATAGGCAGATTATGAATCACAGAAATGATTATCGGATAGAGCCAGGCATTTCCTTCTTTTTTGTGTATTTTACTCTCAAGTAACACCTCTTATCTTCGTAAGAAAACTAATTTTTGAAAATCTGACCTATTTGTATTACAAAACAACCACCAAACTCCAATACTCCTATTAAACAACAACAAAAAACAACCAACAACAACACCCCCTCC
>NW_004799205.1:8022-9840 GCF_000002075.1 Aplysia californica | reverse complement strand
CACTCACTCACTCACTCACTCTCTCTCACTCTCTCTCACTGTGTCTCTCTCTCCCTCTGTCTCTCTCTCGCTCTCTCGCTCTCTCTCTTACTCTCTCTCTCTCTTTCACTCTCTCTTACTCTCTCTCTCACTCTCTCTCTCTGCCCCCCCACCTCTGCCTCCCTCTCCACTCTAGCAAAGCCACTTATCCATACGTACGCACTGCCATGTACCACAGCTAAACATTATGCCATCTCAGCTGATGGCGAACCTTCAGTTATCCGGTAACGATATCATGTCATGTGTCCAACAGTAACACGTAAATTATACATGTATTGTTTTGCATTTTTATAGCCTATATCCTTACACGAAACATTGCTTACAGTGTACGATTACTCCTCAAATTCTAAACAGTAATAATTGTGATAATAATGATAATAAAATAATAGTGATCATGACTATATTTTATATGTATATATACAGCATACCATTTGCGCTTTACAACTGTTATTTCCCCAGCAGACTCTGGAACACCCAGAAGCATTCTCGGCTTTCTGGGAAGCACACAGTGCAAACTGCGGATTGCACACCCTCAAACACAAACAAACAGACAAAATCTTTCGCTGTCCAAAGCCGGGTACCCATTCCCACCTAGGTGAAGTGAGGAAAATTCGTGTAAAGTGTCTTTTCTATCTAAGGACATAAAACCGTATCCCTCACAGGGCTCGAACCCACGACCTTACGTTTGCAAGTCCGACAGCCTAACAGCGAGGTCATAAAAGTATACAAAAACTTCCACTGTTGCAAGCTGCCATTTCGTTCCCTCTGAATCACAAAAGTTCTACTCGACATTTTTGGCCTTTTTGAGTTACTAAGACCTCTAGGTCAGAAACTACATTAAATGTAACGTAGTACATTGTCATGTATCTGCTCTATCAAAATCATAAGATTATTTGTAGTCTTCATCAAGATATTTAAAGAATTGCATTGTGAAAAGCTTGACACATTTATTATTATTGTGAAACTCAAAAATTTCGATGTCAACTCTCTCAAACTCAAAACTAGACATTGAGCAGAGAGAACTCTTTGTAATTCTGTGGTCCTTCAAGCTTCCATACATGCTTAGATGCTCTCTCATTGCCTGATTATAATATTCCGTTGTCATTTAACATTCTGCTACGAAATGTCAAAATTTCTAAACGGTAAAAATTAAGTATGTTGGGAAGAGTTTGATGAAGTGTGCTAATTGGCCTGTGTCTCAATCCTTTTCTTAAATTAGTAACGAATTTAGACTCATTAAACGTTTTATATGCCAGGAATAAGGTCGTTTTTTGCTTCTTCTGAAAAGGTCGTATTTTGAGATACGACAAAGATAAATGACAGCGACTAATTGTAGAATTGCATAATAATAATAATACTTTGTGCAACATTTGGGTTCACTAGAGAGAGATGGAATAATTACTGTTGGAGAGAGAGAAAGAGAGAGAGAGAGAGTGAGTGAGAGAGAGAGAGAGAGAGAGAGAGAGAGAGGGAGAGAGGGAGAGGATGAGAGAGAGAGAGCGCGAGAGAGAGAGAGCGCGAGAGAGAGGGGGATTGAGGGAGGGGGAGTGGGAGAGATAGAGAGAGAGGAAGAGGGTGGAAGATAGAAAAAAGAGAGTGAAAAGGAAAGTTAGAGGAAGAAAAAGAGTGGACAAACGGGAGGAGACAGATAGAAAAAGAAAAAAAAGTGAGAAAGACGCAGAAAAAAGAGAGAAAGATAGAGAGGGGAGAAAAGTGTATGTGTGTGTGTGTGTGCGTGCGTGTGTGTGTATGTGTGTGCGTGTGTGTGCGTGTGTGTGT
>NW_004799205.1:1616-5361 GCF_000002075.1 Aplysia californica | reverse complement strand
CCTCCTCCTCCCCTCCTCCTCCTCCAATGGCACTGAGTCAAGAATACCTCTAATGTGTCTCAACAACATCAACAAACTAACATTGTCCTCTTTTCCTTCCTGTTTTGCAGACGACTACCCGTCCTATGACCCCGCCGACCCGACACACGTGCAGAAACCATCAGACCCCTCCTTCGATCCCTTTTCGCCACAGCCCTCGTCCCACTCCCAGAACGAGACCGATCACAGCATGTCCCATGCCCAGAGCGAAGCGGACGTGCCCCCAGCCAATGAAAACGCGTATCCAGACTTTGAACAACAGGACACTGGCTATTCAGATGATTTGCCTGCAAATTTTGCGCGGGAAGCTGCCAGAAATCAAGGTGTGGCTTCTTCCGACCTGGCTGACGAGCATCAGTTTGAACAGGGTAGGGGCGACGAAGCTGACTTTTTCGAAGGAGGTGCTGCAGATGGCAACGGTTCGAATCCTTTCTCGACCCCGCCACCACAACATGATGACGACCACCGCGCTTCCGAGCAACATCCATCAGAGCAGGGAACTGCGGACGATAACGACGAGCGGCCAATCGTGGGCTACAACCCATTCCTGGAAGAGCTGCAGAACAGAAAGGATACTGAGGAGGCCACCAGAGAGGAAGAGGCTGCTCAGGGAGTGTATGAAGACAGCACTGAAGAGGAGGATGAAGATGACGCGTCAGAGCGCGAGTTGGTCCCTGGGGATCCTGCGCTGAGAGATACGGCCTGTTCCAGACCCCAGGAAGTCGCATCAGAGTCTGACGCCTTCGACCAAGCGCCCATGAATCAACAGAACGTTGAAGGAGGAAATCATGAGAACGGACATCCCCTCAACTACGAGAGGTTGCAAGAGGAGGAAGAAGAAGAGGAGAGAGACGAAGATGAAGACTCCGCCGATTTAGAAATGGATCCCGTGGAACAAATCCAGCCAATGAGGGATGAGCTGGTAGAGGAGGCCCTTGGGGCTAGACCTGCCGATGTTCCTGGCGGCGCTATGGAGGGAGTAGAAGAAGAGGAAGACCGCCCCCAACCCCAGTCACAAGCCGCCGCCGAATTCCCACAAGAGACAGAGGAGGATAGAGACACGGAAAGGCGAATGGTGGAGGAAGAAGATTCTTTCATTCAAAAGACAGAGGCTGCTACTGCTGAAAGCACGCCTGGCCAGTTCCAAGAAGAGCAAATGGTGGAAGACGACAGAATCGAAAGCGATGCTGGCCCAGCTGTCGGAGCCGACGAAACAGATCTGTACCAAGGAGGAGTTGCTGCGGGAATTTCTCAAGCGGTGAAATCGGATGAATTTGAGGAGGAGAAAACTGTGGACCCTCTGATCAAATCAAATGAGTTTCAAGAAGAGAAACCAGCAGGTGGTGAGGCGAGCGATTTAGGAATCGTCAATCAAGGTTTCACTGACGATGTGGATATGGATGAGAAAGAGGAAGCCGCCGAGGCTGAGGCGACACAGAAAGAAGACGTTCCTCAAGAAGACGACTCGTCAACCCAACAAGACGCTTTGCTCTCCGAGGAACGCACCCCAGCTGAACAAGAACATCAAGAAGACGGTTTGCTGAGGGAGGAAGAGATCCAGTCCTCGGAATCTGCCCCCGTCGAGTCTGCGTGGGCCCCCGGCGCTCCCCCGACTTACGAGCGGGAGGACAGTGACGTAACAGCTCAAACTGATGACGTAAGTCGAGAGAGGCGTGACGAGGAGGACGAGGTCGAGGCTATGGCAGCCACTCAAGCAGAGCCGCCGATAGTGACCGTTACTGATGATTACTGTCAGGAGATGAGAGACGAAGACAGAGAGGATGAGATGAGAGAGGAGATGGAAAGAGAGAGGATGAGGGAAGAGGAGATGGAGAAAGAAAGACTGAGAGAAGAGGAGATGGAGAAAGAAAGGGCAAGAGAAGAAGAGATGGAAAGAGAGAGAATGAGGGAAGAGGAAATAGAAAAAGAACGGTTGAGAGAAGAGGAATTGGAAAGAGAAAGATTGAGGGAAGAGGAATTTGAAAGAGAAAGATTGAGAGAAGAGGAACTGGAAAGAGAAAGAATGAGAGAAGAAGAATTGGAAAGAGAAAGAGCAAGAGAAGAAGAGGAAGAAAGACAGAGGATCAGGGAAGAAGAGATGGAACTGGAAAGATTGAAGGCAGAAGAAGAGGAGGAAAACAGACTCGCTCAACAAGAAGCAGAAAGTTTCGGCACTCGCGCTCCTACTGACTTCGGGGACGAGAAAATGGCGTCCTTCGCGGACCGGGAAGAAACCGGTGGCTTCGCGGATACTTTGTCCGGCCGGGAATCCCCCGAAGTTGTCCCCCAACCCCTCCCGTCCCCTCCCGAGCCTAGAGAGGAAGACATGTCGTCCTTTGACCCCCTGTCGTCACAGCCGGGAGACGGGCTGGGCTATACCTCCTCCGCCACCACCGCCGCCCCTCCCTCCTCCTGCCAGGACCTGAATCTAGGTCAAGCCCGTGACGTAGACGAGGAGTCTTTCTTCTCCTCCTCCCAAACCGCGGGCTCGCTGGCTGAGACGACGTCGACATGCGCGGCTGTTGTCACTGGCGTTAATTCATCGCACACCGCGGCGGTCAACGGTGGGGACTTTTTAACCGCTGGTGAAGTAGAAGGTGAGACACGTTTTGATGTTGACGGCTCCGCGGTTACATCTACTGCTGCCGGCGCCGACGACGCGGCTATAAACGCTAAGAACAACCCCTTCTTGAACTCCGGAGAGGAAGAAGAAGAGGAAGAGGAGGAAGAAGAGGAGGACGAAGAAGAGGACGAGGAATCGCAACCGATGGATCAGGGACCTGTGACCAACAACACGTACACTGGAACGACAGAGACTTCGGAGACGAGTGCAGAAGACAGGAGCGGAGTAGAGGATGAGTTAGGCGCTCAAGACTCTGTCTCCGAGCCGCAGGAGACGGCTGACAACCCCCTCATGTCCATGTCGATGGACGGGAGTTTTTACGATGACGGTGGCGACATTATGGGAGGAACAGACGGCAATGACGCGCAGAATCGATACACAGCTGGCGATCCAATTACAGAGGAGAGCAGCAGTTACGACGGGTTCACGCCCAAGACGGACAGCTTCTTGACAGACCAGGACCAGTTCAACCAGCTCCAGAACGAGTTTCGAGAGGAGATGACTGCGTCACAAGCCTCCGATGCCCAGGTCCAAGAGGCGGAGCTCATCCCCGCAGACACAGCCTCCCAGCAACAATCTGAGCCCCCGGTAGTCAACGGGGCCGCCGAAATCGGAAGACAGGACGAGTTCGATACTCTGGTCGATGCTGGAGACAAGCAAATTATCAATGATGTGGAGCCTGCAGTATCGGGAATCGATTCCTTGTTAGACGCCCCCGTCACCGACCAAGGCTTGCAGACCCCCGTCACAGAACAGAGCACTTCTGTGGATAACAAATCGGGCATCGATTCTCTCGTGAACGAGTTCGACTCCAGCGTGGATTACAACCCAGCCGTTTCCTCAAACGATTACCAGAACCTGATGGGCGCAGAAGTGAGAGGCGAGTCAAACATCGATGACGCCACTGGCGCTTTCGTCGCCGAGCCTGCTGCGAGACCAGATGCTCTGATCACACAGAACGAAGCTCCAGAACCGGAAATCTCTGACGCGGCGCCGGCCAAACCGGAAGAGCCGTCGTCCTCTGTCGATGACGTCATCGAGAGCAAAGAGATCGCGCAGACGGCAGCTGCTGCAGCAGCACCA
>NW_004799205.1:0-1509 GCF_000002075.1 Aplysia californica | reverse complement strand
TACAACAGCAGCAACAGCAACAACAGCGGCGGCCGCGTCAACCAAGTCGACCACTACCACCACCAAGAAGAGTACCGCTAAGGCTGGCGCCAAGAGCACCACAACCACCACCACGACAAAGACGACGCGGGAGACGAAAACGGCCAACGGCCGGGCTGCCAGTGCCAAGAAGACAGAGTCTGTGACCTCTACCACCACCAAATCGACGACCAGGAAGCCCACAGACTCCTCCCGCCCCGCCTCGGCGAGAACAGCCGCGGCCAAATCGGCCTCTTCCCCAACCAAGCCAACAAGCTCCGCCCCCTCGTCAGCCGCCCCCTCCAAGCCACTCCCCTCCTACGCCCAGCCAATCACGCCGAGGAAGCCACGCGAGCCCAAGTTGAAGTCTCCAGACGAGAAGCCCGCAGCGAAGAAGCCAGCCACTCCTCGCTCCGCCTCTTCGAGCACCCCACGCCCCGCCTCCTCCACCACGCCCCGCCCCGCCTCCTCCACAACGCCCCGCCCCGCCAGCTCGACCACGCCTCGCACGTCCCGCCCTGCCAGCGCTACCACGGCGAGCAGCACCACAAAGTCCAGCACCCGGATGACCACCACCACCACCACTACCAGAACTGCCACAAAGACCAGCACCACCCCTACGTCCAGACCCAAGTCATCGCCCACTAAACTTTCAAATGGTGAGTACTGATTACCTTTTTTGAGTTGTTGGTTCTTTTAACACCTTCATCAACACAAAATAGACCTTAAGAAGGCCAGGCCAGGGCCGACCTCAGCTGATTTTAAAAGATAATGAGGGTTTTTTTTAAAGCTCTTACTATTTAGATCATCTAGGAGGCGAACTTCAACCCTGCCTATCAGTGCCAACCCTGACTGAGAAGGATGCAACATCCCAGCATGCTCACAGAAAGACCGTGACACTCGCTAAAAAAAATCTCCCTATTCGGGAATAGAACCTAGGCCCCCTGCGTGCGATAATGAAGCCTAATCCTTGCACCACAAACGCCTTTTTAATAATGGTGTTGACTTGCCAGGGGTTGCTCTTGATTTTCTTTGCATGATTGAAGGTTTTAGTCATTTGCAACGCGGCAAACCGAGGCACGCCGCTGGTTCATTTAGTATTATGCTTAACTACGGAGCAGATGGTCTTGGTTCAAATCTCCCACTATGCCTTCATGAACATGGGTCGTTTTATGCTTTATGCGTTTTTCAAGGTTCTTAACACATTTGGTCGGAAAAATAACCATATTAGTGTGTGCTGAAAGGGGCGTCAAACTCAAACTTCAAGGGTCGTTCTTTTCCTCCTCTTTTTGATATTCTTTGCTTGATGTTAAGCGTTAGCCATTTGCTAACGTGGGGTAATTGTAATGTACAGGCTCTTCGCCATTGTAACAAGAAGATGCCAGAGTTCGAGTTCTGTGAGTGGGAGCATTCATTTCACCAAAAAGCTCAGTCTTTCTGCTGGGATGCTACATCCCATTCAGCCTGAGAAAGAGAGAGAGATAGAGAGAG
>NW_004799204.1:23729-25044 GCF_000002075.1 Aplysia californica | reverse complement strand
CTTTTTCTTTCTTACTTTCTTTCTTCCTTCTTTTCTTTATTTCTCTCTTTCTTTCTTTCTTTTTTTCTTCTTTTTCTCTTTCTTTCTTTCTTTTCTCTTTTTCTTTCTTTCTTTCTTTCTTCCTTTCTTTCTTTCTTTCTTTCACTCCGTTCCACACGAGTTATTGAAGAGAAGCAGCGACAACAACGACTGCAGCATTTCACCAGAGTCGGTGCGGTGACAGCTTGTCAACACAGACACCGTACTGTTTCTTTGATGTAATGTAATTGCTGTAGTTGTTGTAGTTGCTGCTGCTGTTGTTGTTGTAGTTGATGAAGTTGTCGTTGTAGTTGTAGTGGTTGTCGTCGACGAGTTCGTAGCAGGTTTTTGCTGCAGCTGCTGAGGTCGTTGCGTCCGTTGTTGTTGTTGTTGTGAAGTATGAGTTGTGGTGATGTCGTTAGATGCGGGGCAGCTGTAGCGAAGTAGCTGCTGTCGTCGTCGTCGTTGTCGTCGTTATTGTTGTTGTTATTGTCGTCGTTGTTGCTGTTATTGTCGTTGTTGTTATCGTTGTTGTTGCTGTTGCTGCTGTTGTAGCACAAGTGATGATGCTAGATGCGGTACAGCTGTAGCGAAGTTGCTACTGTCGTCGTCGTTGTTGTTATTGTTGTTGTTGTTGTTGTTGTTGTTGTTGTAATTATCGTTGTCGTTGTTGCTGTTGCTGTTGCTGTTCATTCACTGTCACTGTCTCTACCGTGAGCACAACCGTCAAACCGTCAAAATACACGAACTTTCACTATTTGGAACAGTAGAAACCAGTACAGAATTAACATATTAATAATAATAATAATAATCTAGAAGACGCAACGCGAAACACCCTTTGTGAAAAGAATTCAACACTCACACATATCCACAGAACTAACCAACTGTCTCATAAACCTTCACGAGAATCTACTTCTACTACTACTAGATCTAGATCTAACCAGAAAGACGGCAAGTTTTTCCTTTATTGACGGCACTGTATAATTAGTAGCGGAAAAGAAGTTGTTATTCATTATGCAGTCTAATTAGAATCGGGAGTCTCCGACAGTTCAATAATTGATAGATAGAGCTCGCGAGCATGCAGGAATCATAGCTTGTTGAAATGCATGTCTTTTGACACAGAGTCCACAGCGCAAGAAGTGCCGTACGGCAGGCATAGAAAGTTCAGAGTTCAGATCGGTTCAAAAATAGATTTACTGTCTTCGATTTCTGGTCTAGAAAAATAGTAATATTATTGTAAGCGTGGATGAGTGAATTTGGGGGTTCTTAAGACCTATAATAATAATAATGATAAAAA
>NW_004799204.1:16311-19531 GCF_000002075.1 Aplysia californica | reverse complement strand
CTCTCTCCCTCTCTCTATCTCCCTGGCTGGCCCTGCACAGCGCCGAAGGAAAGGAAAGCGTCCTTGGAAAGACTAAAGGAAAGGGCCAATTTAACCCTATCCGTACGCCCTAGGGTCATTTTGTACCCGCAGGGTCGTATTCTTCACATTTTAGAACACTTCTAGTGCTGTGATCTCTTTAAACTTTCAGTATTTCTAAAAATGCCTCAACATTTTGACAGACAGCTATGCAAAGCGTACGGATCGGATAGACGAGTAAATTTCCTCTTTGAAAAGTGGTGGCACAGAGTTCACCACGTCATATGGATACGATAGTAAAACACAACGTACGGATAGGGTTAAGAACGTGCCTACTGTAGATATTGGGTAGAGTCGCGCCCTTAGTGGGAGAAACGACGAATATTTCCACAACGTAATCGTGTCCCACACACACACGCACACACACACACACACACACACACACACACACACACACACACACACACACATACAATAAGTCTAATTTCAACACAATATTTGTCCTTTAATATCACAAGTTGAAGAGAGTCCTTGAAGAGAGGAAAGCGAAAAGAACAAGCCAAGTGCCCACTGTAGATATTGGGTAGTGTCGCACAATAGGGGGGGGGAACGACGAATATTTCCACAACGTAATCGTGTCCCACACACACAGACACACACATACAGACACATACAATACGTCTGATTTCAACACAATATTCGTCCTCTATCACAAGTTGAAGAGCGTCCTTGGAAAGAGGAAAGCGCCAATATAAGAACGTACGTACTGTAGATATTGGGTAGAGTCGCGCCCCAGCGGGGAAGAAACGACGAATATTTCCTCAACGTAATCGTGAACGACACACACACACAGACACATACAATAAGTCTGATTTCAACACAATATTCGTCCTCTATCACAAGTTGAAGAGAGCTCCTTGAAGAGAGGAAAGCGAAAAGAACAAGCCTAGTGCCCACTGTAGATATTGGGTAGACTAGTGTCGGCCCCCTAGGGGGAGAAACGACGAATATTTCAACAACGTAATCGTGTCCCACACACACATACAGACACATACAATAAGTCTGATTTCAACACAATATTCGTCCTCTATCACAAGTTGAAGAGAGCTCCTTGAAGAGAGGAAAGCGAAAAGAACAAGCCTAGTGCCCACTGTAGATATTGGGTAGACTAGTGTCGGCCCCCTAGGGGGAGAAACGACGAATATTTCAACAACGTAATCGTGTCCCACACACACATACAGACACATACAATAAGTCTGATTTCAACACAATATTCGTCCTCTATCACAAGTTGAAGAGCGTCCTTGGAAAGAGGAAATCGCCAATTTAAGAACGTACTGCTGCAGATATTGGATAGTGCGGCGCCCCTTGGGGGAGAAACGACGAATATTTCAACAACGTAATCGTGAACCACAAACACACAGACAGACACATACACACACACACGCACACACACACACACACACACACACACACACACACACACACACACACACACAAAACACATATGGTAAACTTCATTTCAACACAATATTCGCCCTCTATCACGAGCTGAAAAGATCGTCTCAAAGTCAAATCCTCGGCCAGTTCTTCAGATGAACTAAGCCCAACATTTTTATTACAAAATAATCCACCCCAAAACCAAAACCAAACAACCCCCCCCCTCCAAAACAAAAACAAAAAACCCCTAAACAACAAAGCAAAAGGAAAAACAACAAACAAACAAAACAACCTCTCCCCCCCCAAAAAAAAAATGCCGATAAAACCACAACTCCAGTCAGTTTCATAACCTTTAGTTTTGATTACGTGTGCCAAAGAAAAAACAATTTATCGAAAGTCAGATTCTTAAAGTTGAATAAGAAAAGCAGACGGGATACATAAGGTGGGTATAGTTGTTTTGTTTTTTTAAAGAAAAGAACAGAAAAAAATTGGTTACACCTCTTGTACCTGTGTTTAATAACTGGACTTGCAAGAAGCTAAAAAAGCCAAAGATCAAAGAGTGTCTTATTCAAAGTCACGCACTTCGTTGAAGGATCAAACGACTTCGCAGTAACCCATCTAGCCGGCTTGAAAAAAATCTAAATTAGCGTTTAATTAAGTATGTCATACTACGGGACATGCAGCGTTGCAACCAGTCACGTACATACCAGTAAATTTTGCGCATCATCATTGCTGTTATTGCCCCGTGGTTGGTGGTTTTTAACCCTATCCGTACGCCCTGGGGTCATTTTGTACCCCTGGGGCTGTATTCTTCACATTTTAGAATACTTCTAGTACGAAGATCTCTTTGAAACTTTCAGTATTTCTCAAAAAATCATTTTAATAGACTGCTATGCAAAGCGTACGGATCGGATTAACGAGTAAATTTCCTCTTTGGAAAGTGGTGGCACAAAGTTCCCCACGTCGTAGGGGGTACAAAATTAAAACTGTCTTCCCTCATGCCGTCATGGCAATCCAAATATGGCCCTACATAGACTGGAGACCCCAGACTTGATCAGTTCGTCGAGTTAGTTCTCATAGTTACCAGAATTACTTATTCTTAACATTATGTGTCTTTTCTTGTTTTAATAAGGTTTTACGGTGCTCGCAACTGCGTAAGGTCATATGAGCGCAAAGGAGTGGATGTCAACAGAGAAGTTCAAATGGGGAATCAGGCTTACTCTGCTCACCTCTCTAGCCCCAACAGCCCAAAGTCTGCTTCGACTATCAAGGCATCCCGGAAATAGCAGTTTACAAGAGAGTGACAAACATACAAAAGAAGTAGAGGGAAAATGACGATAGTAAGGATGAGGAAAGAAAAAGTAGCAGTTTCCCCTATGTTGTTCCGGCACAGTATTAGCAGTAAAGAACATGTTAATATCCTCCCTTTGGGAATGGCCTAAAGACAACTTCAGTCAGTAGCACTACCCTGATGGGGGCGGGGAGTGTCTTTTCAGATAAAACTATGTTCCTGTTCGAGTCAGTAGTGAATTAAAAACAACTCCACTCTGTGATTTGATCGTAAATGATTTCAACTTGCTACAACGTGACGTCCAATTTTGATATTGTAGGAAGCGGGCCGCTATGACTTTCTTTGACCGTGCCTATCAGTTGCACACTGGACATCTAAGCAGACAGAAAGCGATGCTGGATAAAACAGAAACTCACGTACATCTATTCTGAGTGAAACTGTAAAGTTTGTGAATATTTTGTGTGTGTTCCT
>NW_004799204.1:14178-15195 GCF_000002075.1 Aplysia californica | reverse complement strand
AGAGAGAGAGAGGGGGGGCAGAACAACATTTATTATAAATGAAAATTAGAAGCAACAGAAATGTGGCTTATAAAATAATGGCTGAAAATATCATGGGCAGAATAACGACAAATCAGCAAGAACTTTTAATGGCAATCATGAAACGATCGCCCATTGAGACAATAAAGGAATGACAGATGAAATCCATACGGCATGTACACGCAAAGAGGAAAGGGCTGACTGGAAATGTGAGGCAGCGTGGTGGAATCAGGCTCTCGTCAATTTTGAGGCATGTAGATTTATTGGCATCATCTTAAAGCTTGTTCACTTGTCTTTATTTGCATGAAAAACATATCCATTTATCTTGAATACAAGTCGAGATATTTGCGAAAGAAGGAGGTGGGGGTCACCTGTTTTTTAAGTAAAATTAGTGAGAAAATGCCCGCCTAAGATTAGTTATTTCCTTTGCTAAAGAGTCCGTGGTAACTGAAAATTTACATTCTTGTGCCTTTAATCAACGTTTTTTCCCCAGAAAAATCCACACAGAAATGAGTTCTTTAAAGGGCATGAAAGGAATTAAGCCCCCCCAAAAAATATTTGAAAATATTTCACAAACCTGCGGAAAAATGCAAGTTTCTTCACTTTGATTATTTTGACGAGAGCCTGATTCCACCACGCTGCCCCACAAATTATATCCGAAGGGGAAAAAAGCTAGAAACATCAGCACACGATTTATAAATAGCCCATACACTGACTTGAGTAACTTATAGCATCTCAATGAACAACAACTCATTCATGAGGGCTTCGCATGACAGAGAGGTAGGGATGGATGTGGATCTGTGAGTGTCAATGTCTGTTCAAGTTAAGACGTTTATTTATTTATTGTTTTAAAGTAGAGGGTTTTTACGGCGCTCGCAACTGCATAAGGTCATATGAGTGCCAACGTTAAGACGTTTGGTGGTGATGATGATGTTGGAGGTGGTGGTGATGATGATGATGATGATGATGATGATGATGATGATGATGATGATGATGATG
>NW_004799204.1:2093-9191 GCF_000002075.1 Aplysia californica | reverse complement strand
CCCCAAAAAAAAAACAAACAAAAAACAACAACAAACAAACAAACAAACAAAAACAACAACAAAAGCACCAAAAGACGAGTTTGCCAGAAAGACAAAGACGCATGTGTAAAAGTTTCAGCTTCAGTATATTGATTGACCTTCGCCTTGCTTCAAAATTACTTACCAATAGCTTTCTCCGGGAATGAAATCAATTCTCAAGTTACGTCCCTTAGCAAACAAACGCTGCCCCCAGTTCTGGAAGTGCAATTGGTCGCTTTTACGGACAAGCGGGCTAGCTAACCCAGGTTTCGGGGGTTTCGTTTCGTTTTCGTAAGAGTTTTACCGCACTTGCAATACAATAAGGTCATAACATAGGAGCCGAAGATTAAAAATTTTACAAGAGAGTAACAAACACAAACACAGAGGAGAAGAGATCAGGACAATAGATGTTTGATAAAAAAGACGGAGCAAACCACACCAGAGCACCCGCCAACCAACCCGCGAGACATTTTCTATTAAATCAAAGATGCCAAAGTGATGCATATTATGTTATAAATGAGAAAAGTAGGTTATATTAGACAGAGCAGAGGGAAAATCTACCAAAAGGTTCTACTCGAACAACTTATAAACTACCCAGAGGTCAAACCATCTCTATACATGTAAACCTTGATCCAGTTCAACTAGATGCATTGCATGTCTTGTGTGAAATGTATTTCTTCACTCCTTTTGCGAAGTATATTCCAGCTTCCGTGTGAGCTTAATTAAATGTGCGTGTTGAAGTGCGAGCAAAAACAGGGGCCTTAATTAATTAAGCGAGACGTTTCTATTTCTCTAGGGTCGAGTAAAGTTCACAGCTCAAAATTCATGACTGTAACATCAACGACGATTTCTACTGTTAATGGTTTTTTTACGTCCTCTTCCACATTGGCAGACTCAGGACTTGAAACAAGCTTATTATAATATGGATAACAAGAAAGGAAAACGCTGTGCTTAACCCTATCCGTACGTAGTATTTTACTATCGTATCAATAAGACGTGGGGAACTCTGTGCCACCACTTTCCAAAGAGGAAATTAATTTACTCGTTAATCCGATTCGTACGCATTGCATAGCAGTCTGTCAAAATGATTTAAAAAAAAAGAAATTCTGAGTTTCAAAGAGATCTTTGTACTAGAAGTATTCTAAGATGTGAAGAATACAACCCCGGGGGTACAAAATGACCCCAGAGCGTACGGATAGGGTTAACTGATTCAGCCTCTGGCGGTCTCCTGTGTTTTGACGCAGAGCCTCTCAGAGCGGCTCTTATCTATTGCTCCCTTTTCTTCTCATCACTTTCCTCTCGTTTTTTTTCCAGACTGTTTATTCTACAACCCTTTTTGTATTCTGAACATTTCTGTATGCCACAAATAGGGTTTTTATCAAATTTAAATATTTCTTTATTAATTTTTTGTGGGACCACCTCAGAGGTCATGAAGCGGTCACAAATTATTTGCGTCCAGAGTCAAAATGAACTGCGGGCTGAATCAGTTAGTGCAGGGGCCCCCAAGGACACAATTTAGATAATTCAGGAGGCAGGTTTCGACCCCTGCCAGTCAAGGCCATCCCAAGCTGAGAGTGAGAGATACAACATCACAGCAGAGAGACCGAGATATTCATTTAAAAAATAAATAACAGTGACAACACCATCATCATCATCATCATCATCATCATCATCATCATCATCATCATCATCATCATCATCATCATTGGGGCGTCGGTAGCCTAGTGGTTAGGCTCTCGGACTCGCAACCGTAAGGTCGTGGGTTCGAATCCCGTCAAGGGCCCGACGTTGTGTCCTTGGGAAAGGCACTTTACACGAATTTTCCTCACTTCACCCAGGTGGGAATGGGTACCCGGCTATAGACAGCGAAAGATCTTGTCAGTTTGTTAGTGTTTGAGCGCTTAATCGGCTGCTCGCACTGTATGTTTCCCGGGAAGCTGAGAATGTTTCGGAGTGTACTATGGTCTGCTGGGGTAATAATATAGTGTAAAGCGCATAGAGCCTGCTGTTGAGCGGGGATATGCGCTATACAAATGCTATCTATTATTATTATTATTATTATCATCATCATCATCATCATCATCATCATCATCAACAACAACAACAACAACAACAGCAGCAGCAACAACAACAACGACAAAAACAACAACAACAAAAACAACAACAGAAACAATAACCATCCCAACTCGGGAATGGAACTCGGGCTTCCTCCATGCAGCGGCAAAGCGCCTAGCTGCTACACCACAGAGGCTGGTAGAAAGTAGACATTGTGTTGGGTGTACTGCGTGAATTTATTACAAATGAAGTATCGGAAAGAGCTGGAATTGAAGCTATCAACACAGTCCGAAAAAAAGAAGATGGGGATATCTAGGACATGTTCTAAGAACGCTGAAGTCAAGAATGTCCTATCAGACATGGTATTGGAAACCAACTGGAAAAAGAAAAAGAAGAAGACCAACTGGAAGCTATAGAGGCAAAATAAAGGATGAGACAATCGCCCAGGGCCTGGATTTTCCGAAATTAGAGGACGTGGCCAGGGACAGACAAGCGTGGCATCGACTACTCTCTGCCTTATGTACCTGACGGTATAGTAAAAAGTAAAGTTGTTCCCGCATCCGATCCGGACATTTGGGGATTGCCTTGTTAGTGAGACAACTTCCTGGGCCTTCGGCATATTGTTGTAGGGTGGCAAGTTCCTTTCTACGCCGCCTTTACTGCCCCAACTCGAAGTCAGGCACCCATTACTGCTAGGTGGGCAGGAGGGGGTGAAAAAAATCCGTGTCCGAAACGTGGCTCGAACCCGGATTTTCCGCTTCGGAGAAGAACGTAACTAACAGCTCCGCCACCGCACCCTCGACGGTATAGGGAGAGACAAAGAAAAAGGACTGTGTACTCACCGTCTCCTTGCGTCTGGGGCTCCTGCCTGGTGTCGTCCTGGCCTGGTGGATCTTGTGGTGAGCAGACAGACCGCGCCGAGAACGTTCCGTGACCTTCATCTGCCTCCTGTGGGGTCGTCGTTGAAGTGACCTCAGTGATCTTTGACCTTTCGTCTGGATTTGTCTTCAGCTGCTCTTTTTTCTTGTCCTTGCCCTCAACAGCGAGCCAAGACTTCGGACTGACTTCGCTTTCATTACCATCGTCAAAGTCATCTTTTTTCTTTATGTCATCATCAGTATCATCTTCATCGTTGTCACCATAAGGATAATTATTATCATCATCATCACCGCCATCGTCCAGAATACCCCAGCCTTGATTTATCTTGACATTTTCAGTAAAATTCTCTTCGCTGTCTTCATCATGGTGGTATTTGTGCGGCGATAGTGATGGAAGCACGGGTTTCGGGTTGAATTCAGATTCGGCCGTGCCATGTTGAAATTGTTGTTGTTGCTGCTGCTGCTGTTGCTGCTGGTGAAGTTGATGACACTCAGCAGTCATCAGTTGGTCATCTGGAGAAGATGGACTACAAAACCCTGTGTCGACCTGGCTGTGGTGGCTACATCCATGCTGAGCTGGGACAGAGCTTGGCAGCGCGACCTCAAAGGTCACGGGTGGACAATGATACGTCCGTTCGTCCGCTCCCGTGGGGTCATCGCACCGGTCAGCCAGTTCTGGATTTTTCCGTAGCAGGTCGGAGGTCAGAACGTCCTCGCTGAACATACTCTCGTCGGAGCCGATGCTTGACCCGCGGTCTCTGGAGGAGGAAGTGGAGGAGCTATCGCTGTACAGCTCAGTCTTGCCCGGAGGTGCAAGGGAAGTGGTCAAGCTGGACAGGTCATCAGCCCGCTTGGGACGCTGGTTGAGGACGTACCGAACCAGGAGGTTGGAAGGGTCATCTTTGTGTCCGGCTTGACCCTCCCTAGCCGCGGCAGCAGCAGATGTCGCCGTGACGTCACGTTGTCCCTCGCGTGTGGGCGGTCCGACCCACACCGAGTCGTTGTCAGTGACGCGATAGACGTCTCCATGAGCGCCCTGACCTCCTCGTTCCCGGGATAATGATGACGTCGGTCTGTGAACGGGCTTCTCCAACGTTGTTTGCTGCTGCTGCTGCTGCTGCCGGGACTGCTGCTGTTGCTGCTGCTGCTGCTGCTGTTGTTGTTGTTGTTGTTGTTGTTGTTGTTGTTGTTGTTGCTGTTGTTGTTGCTGACCTGGGCCGTACGTACGAGCGACCCCTGCAGCAGAGCTGACCCACGGACCCCGAGGGGTCACAGGCAGGGGCGGAAGAGAGTTGTGTCGAATGAACGGTGGTGGACGAGCGTCAAACCCGGCATCGAAAGACGATCTGCCTTCTCTGTACGCGTAGTAGCTCTTGTGGTGAGGGGTAAACTCTTCGTCCTGTCTGCTTTCCTGCTGCTGCTGCTGTAGCTGCTCATAAACATGATGTTCTCTCCTAGACAAGAGCATGTCACTCGCACGCCCACATTCATTGCCTTCATCGTAATTATCGTCGTTGTTACAGATGTTGCTGTTGTTGTTGTTGTTGTTATTGTTAGTGTAATCATTATCGTAGCTACCGTTTCTGTTGTTGATGTTCATCGCCTCCAGCGCCGACGGCTGCAGGGAATACAGCCAGCTCCAGGTGGGGTTAAACCTCTGGGCCTGCAGGGCGTACTTCCCCGCGCTGAGCATTAACCCTTGCTGGTTCAGTGTGGTCAGTTCTAGTCCGGACTCCAGATCGTCATCGGTGTCCACCCCGCCCAGACCAAACGTGTCCTCCTCCTCCTCGCTCAGGAACGACCGCGTCGTCGCAGAACGCAAGTAAGTGACGTCACTTCCGATCACGTGAGCGCTGAGCCCTCTCTCGTCTTCAGTGATCGCCAGCAGCTCGCCCAAACTTCCGTCGGAGCAAAACGAAGTCTCAGCTAGACCCGCCTCGACTTCCTCTTCCTCTCTCGCCAACACCGGAGTTTTCACCACCTCGTAATCAAACCCTAAACCTTTCAGATTTTCGGCTATCTCTTCGATGAGTTTCGATTCGTCCTCTTCCACCTGCCTGTTGCTTTCATCCTCACCGCCGTCATTACTTGTCTTGACCACCACAGAGCTGAGCTGGCTCCATTCCTTAGATTTCTGCAGAGATTTCTTACTATGCTCCTCCAGCAAAAAACTCACCTCTCGTCTGACAGACGGGTCGTCCTGTAGCGGGTCGGGACATGTTTTATCATTCTTCTTCCCGGGAGCCGCGGAGGATTTATCGTTGTCCCCAGCAGACTCGGTCGGAATGGTGTGTGGATGTTGAGCCGGAGCCGCCGCCTTCATCTCCGGAGTCTGCGCAGAACGACCGCTTGGGGCCACGCTGCTCTCCTCTTTGATACAGGAGAAGTTGTCCCTGCCCGGAGTGCGGATGTTGTTAGCGGTTACTTCGCCTTTCTCCTGTCTCGGCGTGTTTCCGCGGGATTTCGCTGCAGTTGGGGTCATGACCCCTCGCCCCCCTCGCCTTTCCGGCTCTAGGAAACAAGGCGATTTTCTGATGATCAGACAGTCTTCGATCGCTGACAATCCAGTCTTAGCTGCTGAGGCTCCGTAGGCAAGCACTTCCAAATCGTCTTCTTCGTTGTCCTCATCATTATCATTATCATCATCATCGTCATCGTCGTCATCATCGCTGTAATCGTCTTCAGAGGCAAAAATAACGCGTACGTCATCGTCGAGTTCGTCATCACACTCTCCGCCTCGGCTGTCATCGCTTTCGTTCATGATTCCTCCTTCCTCCTCCTCCTCCTCGTCACCAGACATCGCCTCGCGACGCCCTGCTTCCAACCCCTCCTTCGCGACCCCACCCCTCCCTTTACTCGCAGGAGGAACCCGCTTCTGCTGGAGTGGTGCGTTCCGCGAGGAAACCGCTCTGTCAAAGAAAGTCGTGTTGCTCCGGAACATGAGCCTGACCTCAGACTGTCCCAGATTTGGACAGGACTTGGTCATGGGGAGGAACGCACCCTGTGACCCCGTCACGGCCAGGAACGGTTGCTGCTGAGACTTGTGCAGGGACCACTGGGGACCTCGCTGGTTCGGATGGACGAACCCGGTGTCTTGCCGTCGCTGCTGCTGTTGCTGCTGCTGCTGCTTCTTTTTCTTCTTCTCTCTCTCCTTGGACGGTAACCAGAAGTTATTGGTCACTCCTCCTCTCGCCGGCAGTAAAGTCGGGATGTACTCAAGCTCCTCTTGGTTCACGCTACGCACGCGAGCTACGGACACGTGATCTAGCGGCACGTGATGACTCGACTTTCGCGGGCTTTTACTCTTCTTCTTTTTCCCCTCAGCCCCTCCTCCTCCTCCTCCTGTCCTAGGCGACGCCCCAGTCTTCCTCGTCGTCATGTTCGGTGAGGTGACAGACTTAGCTACCGCGCCATTTTTCTTGCTCTTCACGGCCCCACCACTCACCTTAGCACACGCCGCGCCGCGGGATTTCCCGAAGACTCCACGCTCAGCCACCAACAGCTTATCCTGCTCCACAACCTTAATATCAATGTGATTCGGATCTACAGGCGTTCTCACACTCTTCCTTCCACCACCACCCGCTCCTCCTCCTCCACCTCCTCCACCTCCCGAACCACTGCCCCCATTTTTCTTCGCCGAATGCCTAGCCCGACTTTTCAGAGTGATCTTCCAGTTCTTAGCCTTCAGAAAACTGCTGCTCCTCCCTCCTCCTCCTCCTCCTCCGCTACCTCTGGACGTCTCCGTGTCGCTTCCGTCAGGTCGTGGCACGCCACACGCGCTCAGCATCATCGTCTCCTCCTGCTCACTCCGCGGGGTCAACAACGCAGCTTCCATCTCCGAGAAGGTGGTCATCGTGGACAAACCAGACGCCAGACGTAAGTTGTTGTTGTTGTTGTTGTTGTTGTTGTTGTTGTTGTTGTTGCTGTTGTTGCGACCTCTTCTCCTGTCGTCCACGCCATCATCATCATAGCCATCATCGTCGTCATTATCATCGTTGTCGTCGTCGTCTGCTGCCTCGAGCGGGAGTGGGTACGGCGATGTGTCCACGTCGTACGGACCAGTTGTGGTTGTTGTGGTGGTCATCATCATCATCTCGTTGTTGTTGCCGCCCTTGTCCTTGTCCTTGTCCTTGTCCTCGCCGTCCTG
>NW_004799204.1:0-1342 GCF_000002075.1 Aplysia californica | reverse complement strand
CACACACACACACACACACACACCACACACACACACACACACACACTCGCACACAGACACACACACACATACACATATATACACATACACATTCACTTTTTCTCTCCCATAGACATATTGAAAGAAGGGCTTGCAAAAAAAACAAAAAAACAACAAACAAAGCAACCTACAGTCAACTAGGGATGAGTTGGAGTCGTCGGAGGAGGGAAAGAAAAAAAATATAAAGTCATCCAAAGATCAACTTAACCGTTGTGACCTGAAAATGAAATGTGAGGTGTGCTGACAAGATGAGTGAAGTCTTAGATTTTACCCATACGGACAAAGACAGATACATAGAATGTACAGGTTGGGTTTGTACAATTTATTACATGAAATGATAAAAATAAAAGACATGTTTAACTTGAAAAAAAATGGCGTTCCTTAAAAATCTACAAAATTGATGTGTCTATTTTTGGCTGACGTCTCCACTCATGGGTTGCGAGAAGTAACTACTTTTGTCAGCACGACTCACAAATGGTATAGGTTTGACGCCCCTATCAACACTGTTAGGTTATTTAAGAGGCAGGACCTCCTAGTTCAACGCCCATCTCCGAAAGGACTGAGCCAAATGGGAAATTCGAGTAAAGTGTCTTTCCCCAAGGACACAATGTCGGACGGAGCTGACGCTCGAACCCCTGACCCCGCAGTCTTACGATTATGAGCCCGGTAGCCTAACCACTAGGCCACCGATGCCACTCTATTGGGATCTGTAAAGAAGAAGAGGTGATGAGACCCATGAAAAAGATCGACTTAGCAGTAGAGCTGGGCGAAGAATCGACTCAGGAACCGATTCCCGCGTTTAGTTTTACGGAGGAAAGTTCATATTCCTTTCGTGTAAACCAATGGTTACCAATTGCTTAATTAATTGAAACTTTAAAAAAAATATCCTGAATCCTGAAGCTGTTCGGAGCCAACCAGGAAACCACGGGAAGGAAGCACATCATTAGAAAGTAATTGGATAATCGGGAACCGAACTGCCCACCACTACTTTGCAGAAGTTCAGCTTAACCTAAAATCAACCCTGGCGAGTTAAGCACAAGCGGAGGAAGTCGACTGTAACAATATACCTGTGGCAAATGCCCATGAGCCAGGTGTCGATGGACTTGAAGATGTACTGCTCGCTGTGGAAGCTCTTGGGATTGAACTTGTAGGAGTCAAAGACCTGCACTTTGCCGTTGTTCCAGCGTGAGCCAATCGTCTTGTCGCCCTCGCCCAGCCATATCTCCACGTGCAACATGCTGTGGCGCTGCTTCTTGCCTGGGAGAGAGAATGGGTGTGAAACAGAGAGTGGGAGAGAGAGAGA
>NW_004799203.1:23369-25410 GCF_000002075.1 Aplysia californica | reverse complement strand
GTACAGTATAACATAGTACAGTATAGCATAGTACAGTATAACATAGTACAGTATAACATAGTACAGTATAGTACAGTATAGTACAGTATAACATAGTACAGTATAACATAGTACAGTATAGTACAGTATAGTACAGTATAACATAGTACAGTATAACATAGTACAGTATAGTACAGCATGGTACAGTATAACATAGTACAGTATAGCATAGTATAGTATAGCATAGTACAGTATAACATAGTACAGTATAGTACAGCATAGTACAGTATAACATAGTACAGTATAGCATAGTACAGTATAGCATAGTACAGTATAACATAGTACAGTATAACATAGTACAGTATAGTACAGTATAACATAGTACAGTATAACGTAGTACAGTATAGTACAGTATAACATAGTACAGTATAGCATAGTACAGTATAACATAGTACAGTATAGCATAGTACAGTATAACATAGTACAGTATAGTAGAGTATAGCATGGTACAGTATAGTACAACCTAGCATACCGTACCATATCACATACCGTACCACAGATTACCATACCATGATACCATACCAAACCATTCCATAGCATAGCATACCATACCATAGCATACCATAGTATCACACACCACACCGTACCACACCGTACCCTACTCTCCCAGCACTCCCTAGTTTTCTATTTCTCAACTTCCATATCATGCAACACCACACCATACCAGAGGATGATTGGCGGGTGCTCTGGTGTGGTTTGCTCCTTCTTTCCTATCAAACATCAATATTCGTCATCTCGCCTCCTCTTTGTTCCCCCCTTTTATTTGTTTGTTACTCTCCTGTGTGATATCCTCTAATCTTCGACACCCTTTGACCTTATTGTGTGGCAAATTGCCGTGATGTTCGTCCTTCGCTGTCAGAGATGACCGTGGCTTCATATTATCACAGGAGGGGTGGGGTGTGTGCGGAGAGGGCTGATCAGGCCGATCTTCGCTCGGAAATGACCTCATTGTGTAGCGATTGTCGTAAAACTCTTTACTAGGGGGCTCTCGTGGCCTAGAGGTTAAGGTGTTGACCTCTCATTCCGAGGTCCCGGGTTCGAATCCGGGTTGCGACCGAAAAATTTTCTTCTCTAAAATTTGTAATTGTCTCCTTTCACCTCCTTGCCTGCTCCCTAGCAATATTCTGTCGTCTGATTTCGTCTCCTCTTTCTACCCCCATCCCCTCACCTCCTTTGTCCCCTCATCTGGGCTCCTTACTCTTTCTGCCGCCATTCTACTGTTACTCCCTGGCCCCTTCTTACTGCTGTCTTTCACCCATACCCCTGATCTTCTAGTAGGAAAGATGTACCCCTAGCCTTCTCGGACAAGGGCGAAAAATCTCGGAGAGCCCATGTGCAAGTTGCGCTCGCTAAAGATCCTTTGGTGGTCTAAAATCGATAAGAGTAGGCTTCGGCCGCCACCTGAGCAAAGTTCAAAATTTCCTACCTGAAAATGTTCAATGTGTCCCGCGGGCTCATTATGACCTTATGCAGTTGCAAGCGCCGTAAAACACTTTCCCAAAAAAAAAGAAAGCAGAATTAAAAAGAAAACATACAAAAACAAGTAACATGAAAAGATGACATGCAATAGCATATACATGGAAGTAAACCCCCTGTTTCCTCTTTCTCAGCAGCTGCTGCAATAGTGTGCGAAAAGAAGTGGCGGTGATGCAGCAGGACCGGAAAGACTGATGGAATAGGAGGGACGAGTAAAAGAGAGACAGAGGGAAGAAGAGGCGGACGAATACGTTGGAGTGGAGCAAGCTGGGGAGGAAGATTGTTCACCAAGAGGTGAGCTCTATGTTAATGCAAACTGATCTTAGTTTGTTTTTTTTGGCTTTGTATTTGTGTGTGTGTGTTTGTGTGTGTTGTCGTGTGTTTGTGTGTGTCTCTCTCTCTGTGTCTCTCTCTCTCTCTCTCTCTCTCTCTCCCCTCTCTCTCTCTCTCCCCTCTCTCTCTCTCTCCCCCTCTCTCTCTTTCTCTCTCTCTCTTTCTCTCTCTCTCTCTCTTTCCCTCTCTCTCT
>NW_004799203.1:19848-21457 GCF_000002075.1 Aplysia californica | reverse complement strand
ATGCACGTTCATGTACGTGTGGGTTTTTTTCTTGAGTTGTGAACGTATTGTGTGGGTGGGTGGTTGGCGGGTGCTCTGGTGTGGTTTGCTCATCTGTCGTCCTTATCTCCCCTCCTTCTTTTTTGTGTTTGTTACTCTCTTGTAACACATAATCTATTATTCGGCACTTACATGACCTTATTGTGTTGCAAGTGCCGTAAGACTCTTACTAAAACTACAAAACTGAAGAAGGTATTGTGTGGGTGGGTGGTTGGCGGGTGCTCTGTTGGTGTGGTTTGCTCCTTGTTTCCTTTGAAACATCTGTCGTCCTGATCTCTATTGTGTTTGTGTGCGTGTGTGTGTGTGTTTGTGTGCGTGTGCGTGTGTGTGTGTGTGTGTGTGTGTGTGTGTGTGTGTGTTTTACTCTCTTGTAACTCCTCTAATCTTCGGCACTTATCTGACCTTATTGTGTTTCATTCAAGTGCCGTAAAACTCTTACTTAAATCAAAACTAGCTAAAACCTAAAGTGGCCCTCCTGTGACCGTATACAGTTGCGAGCGCCGTAAAACCTCTACTAAAACATAATATAACCAAAAGTAAATCGATTACGCTGTGAAAGTGTGAATGTTTGCTTATCAGTGTGTTGGCGATAATCTAGGGAGCGTACATTATGTAGGCACGTTCATGTACATATATACACTTTGTGTTCAGATGTGAAGGTATTGTATGGGTGGGTGGTTGGTGGGTGCTCTGGTGGTGTGGTTTGCTTCTTTTTTACTTTCAAACACTTGTCGTCGCCTTGATCTCTGTTGTGTGTGTGTGTGTGTGTGTGTGTGTGTGTGTGTGTGTGTGTGTGTGTGTTACTCTCTTGTAACACCTTTAATCTTCGACACTTATATTACCGTTTTGTGTAACTCATGCAGTGGGTGGTTGGCGGGTGCTCTGGTGTGGTTTGCTTCTTCTTTCATATGAAACATATATCGTCCTTATCTCCCCTTCTTCTTTTTTGTGTTTGTTACTCTCTTGTAACACCTCTAATCTTCGGCACTTGTATGACCTTATAGTTTTGCAAGAGCCGTACAACTCTTACTTACTACTAAAACTAAGTACGTAAAACACCTACGTCACAAAATGTGAGGCAGCGTGGTGGAATCAGGCTCTCGTCAAATTTTGGGATTGTAGAGTTATTAATATCATCGTAAAGCTTGTTCACTTGTCTTTATTTGGTTGAAAAAAATATCCATTTATCTTGAATACAAGTAGAGATATTGGTTAATAACGAGATGGGGGTCACCTGTTTTTAGAGGTAAAATTAGTGAGAAAATGGCGCCAAAGATTAGTTATTTCCTTAGCTTAAGAGTCCGTAGTAACTGAACATTTACATTTTTTGTACCTTTAATCAAGGTTTTTCAGAAAAATCCACACAGAAATGAGTTCTTTAATGGGCATTGAAGGTGTTGAGCCAAAAAAGAAAAATTTTAATAAAAATTCACAAACCTGCGGAAAAATGCAAGTTTTTTCACTTTGGTTATTTTGACGAGAGCCTGATTCCACCACGATGGCTTACAAATGACAAACTCATGCCGCTCAAGCTTGATGAAGTAATATGCAAACCTCCCCAGCGCGTGCC
>NW_004799203.1:13719-14752 GCF_000002075.1 Aplysia californica | reverse complement strand
CCCCCAATGTGTACTACTCAAATAAAAAGGCACTTTGGACAAAACAGTTTTGTGGCGACGAATAGATAGTTAATGAATGTTGAATAGAGCTTAGAGGAAGGAAGGGGTGTGTCAATAGTATCATAATGCATGTACAAGAAAAAACATAACCAACAAATAACAACAACAAAATAAAACACAACAAGAAAACAAAAACGAAAAAGACAGTTTTAGTACGAGTTTTACGGCTCTTGCAACGCTATAGGTCATAAAATATGATCATATAAATGCCGAAAAGTAGAGGTGTTACAAGAGAGTAACAAACACAAAAAAAAGAAGGTGAGATAAGGATGATAGATGCATGTTGGATAGGAAAGAAGGCGCAAACTACACCAGAGCATCCGCCAACCACCCACAAACGCAAAATAAGCAAACCATTCGCACACGGTATATGCAAATAGCATGAATATTGACACGACGCTCCAACGACTCGATGAAACCTTTTATTTCCTCGAAATAGCACACCACGCCAGAGCTGGGCGAAGGATCGATTCCGGAACCGATTCCCGTGATTAGTGCTACGGAAGAAATGTCTCGATTCTTCGTTACGTTAACCACAGGTTACCAAACTTTATTCATTAAAATCTTCTTTTATAAAGAATTTACTTTTGGAAAATATAAAGATAGTGCTTGGCAGTGTTTTCAAAATCAAGGTTATCCTAAATCTTGAAGATTTTCGGAGCCGAACAGGTAACCATGGAAAGAGATCACATTATGAGAAGGTAATTGGGTTCGGAGTCGATTCTTACGATTCCTATAGCTTTCAATAATCGGGAACCTAAGCGCCCAGCACTGCACCACGCCTCTCAAGTGGTAGAAAGTCTGTCCTGTTTTTTTTCTTTTTTCCCCGCGGTTGTTTCTATTTGCCTTCCGTCTCCCGTGCACCGTGTGACCTCATTGTGTCGATATGCTTCCTCTCTTTGCTCAGACTCAAACTCAAACAACACGCCCCTCTCCCTCTCCCCATAAAAACAAAACAAAATCTTAACCCCCC
>NW_004799203.1:3966-5528 GCF_000002075.1 Aplysia californica | reverse complement strand
TCTGTCTGTCTGTCTGTCTGTCTGTCTGTCTGTCTGTCTGTCTGTCTGTCTGTCTATCTGTCTGTCTGTCTGTCTGTCTGTCTGCCTGTCTGTTTGTCTGTGTGTTTGTCTGTCTGTCTGTGTGTTTGTCTATCTGTCTGTGTGTTTGTCCTTCTCTCTTTTGTGTCTGTCTGTCTGTCTCTGTTGTGTCTGTCTGTCTATCTGTGTGTCTGTCTGTCTGTCTGTCTTGCCTTCTTCCTCACCTCTAAATGGCCATTATTGTGTCAATGTGCTCCTCTTTGCTCAAACAAATACACAAACCGTATATATTTATTTATTCTAATGAGTAATTAGTTGGTGGGTGGTTGGCGGGTGCTAGCTATGGTGTGTGTGGTTTGCTTCTTCTTTTCCTATCAAACATCTATCGTCCTTATCTCTCCTCTTTCTTTTTGTGTGTGTGTGTTTGTTACTCTTTTGTAACACCTCTCAACTTCTGGCGCTCATATGACCTTATTCTGTTGCGAGCGCCGTAACACCTCTATTAAAACGAACAAAACGCCCGCATTCACACCTCGCCACAGGGGCGATAGACGCCCAGACATATTATGTCCATGGTCCATAGATTTATATACCCGTGGAGTCCAGACGGTCAGAGAATACATGTAGTTACTAGAAGAACGTATAGCGTGGAGTCCACTTAAACCAAAATCGGTGGGTGGTTGGCGGGTGCTCTAGTGTGGTTTGCTCTTTTTTTCCTATCTAACATCTATCATCCTTATAATAATCTCTCCTCCTTCTTTTTTGTGTTTGTTACTCTCTTGTAACACCTATATTCTTCAGCACTTATATTATGATGACCTTATTGTACTGCAAGTGCCGTAAAACTCTTACTTTACGAACACTAAACGACGTGAAAGAGAGCGTGACGTGGGCGCGACTTGGGACAACGGGAAAGCGTCTAACATCTATCATCCTTATATCATTATAATCTCTCCTCCTTCTTTTTTGTGTTTGTTTCTCTCTTGTAACACCTCTATTCTTCGGCACTTATATTAAGATGACCTTATTGTACTGCAAGTGCCGTAAAACTCTTACTTTACGAACACTAAACGACGTGAAAGAGAGCGTGGCGTGGGCGCGACTTGGGACAACGGGAAAGCGCCTGATCAAACAGAGTGGGGGTTGCGTTGGTGGGTTGGAGGGAGGGTTTACGCCTTCGCTATGTCTAGTAGTAGTAGTGTAAGCCGACTCTATAGTGTGTCTTGGTTGGTGAAGTTTGTTAGCATAGTGTTTGAGTGTGCTTAGTCAGCTGCTTGCGCTGTATGCTTCCCGGGAAGCTGGGAATGTTTCTGAGGGTTCTATGGTCTGCTTCGGTAATGTTATTATTATTATCATCATCATCATCATCATATTCATCATCAAATTCTTCATCATCATCATCATCATCATATTCATCATCAAATTCATCATCATCATATTCATCATCAAATTCATCATCATCATCATCATCATCATATTCATCATCAAATTCATCATCATCATCATCATTATTATTATTATACCATCAGTATAATATTTATTTA
>NW_004799203.1:0-1161 GCF_000002075.1 Aplysia californica | reverse complement strand
TTTACGGCTCTCCCAACTGCATAAGGTCGTATGAGCGCGCGGGACACATTTAACTATTTCAGTTGGTATGACATTTTGAATTTTGCCCGGGTGGCGTCCGAAGCCTACTGATATCGATTTTGATCCACCAAGGGATCTTTAACGAGCGCAACTTGCACTCGGGACCTCCGGAATTTTTCGCTCTTGTCCGAGATGACTAGGTGTAGATATTTCCCACCAGAAGATCAGTGGTGTGGCTGAAAGACATCAGTAAGAAGGGACCAAGGAGTAGCAGTAGAAAGGCTGTTTTATAAAATTGTAAAATAATAATCCGTAGGAATCTAACATAACTGCATTTATATAGCGCCCTATCCCGTACTAGTATTTTTTTTTAGCTCTGAGCGCTTTCCATCGGTCACATGATAGTGAAATAAGACTCGCTTCCCTGATAAAATTCTGGGACGGCCCCCCGTGTGTGTATATTGTTTTGTAAACTGTGACGCGTTGTTTTGTTACTTCCAAGTGTCCAGTTACTGATAAAACGATGTACGTGCGCCGCGTTTGCCTCCCTGCGACATTTCACGTGGCTTGTCAACCGACAGATAAAAATAGAAGTGCACTTTTGCAATATATTATATTATATTATTACCCCGACAGACTTTATGGCATTTTGGAAACATCAGTGGCTTTGTGGAAAGTGTGTGTCTGATACGTTTTTGGTTTTGTTGAAAGGAGGTTCAGTTGTGGTTGTTGTTTTTTTTGCGCTTTCCGCTCACAAGTGTTTTACGACGTGCATATTTTGTAGTTGTGTGCAGAAGTGTTTGTCATCTCGATGAGGGACGTTTGTAGCCGGGAGAGAGTGTGTGGCAGATAGACAGAAACAGCAGGGTGAGAGAAGAGACTTAGGACCTGCCTATACCTGCTGCTTTTTCTTTCCTCACACTTACTGTAGTCTTTATCAAAATTTAAATCAAGGGGGCTCTCGTGGCCTAGAGGTTAAGGTGTTGGCCTCTCATTCAAAGGTCCCGGGTTCGAATCCGGGTAGCGACCGAAAAATTTTCTTATCTAAAATTGTCTCCTTTCACCTCCTTCCCTGCTCTCTAGCAATGTTCTGTTGTCTGCTTTCATTTCCACTTTCTGCCCCTGCCCCCTCACCCCCTTTGCCCCCTCCTCTGGGCTCCT
>NW_004799202.1:26911-27920 GCF_000002075.1 Aplysia californica | reverse complement strand
TTTATACATGTATTCTATAAACCAATCCGCGGCAATTAACGTTCCACGGAAGTCGGCTGGCGTAAACAGACCACGCCAAGGCACGCTTCTCAAGACTGAGAGTCTGCAGGAAAAGTAAACTTGGTGTGATCCTACCCACCCCCGCCCCCTCCAAACCTTACATCCGTTCGGAACTTGGTAAATATAACTGTATAGGTTTAACGCCCCTATCAACACTATTAGGGCAACTTAAGAGTCGGGACCTCCCTAGTTAAACGTCCGTCTCCGATAGGCCCAAGCCAAATGAGTTGAGAGCATGGCGAGCTCAGGTTAAGGTTCCCTATGTTTGGGAGCCTTTAAACATAATAAAACGACCCGAGGTCAGAGAGCCCAGTCTGGGATTCAAACCACGGACATTCGCTCCGAAGCCCAGCATGATACCAGCTGAGCCCGTTTTGGAATTTCAGTTGGTTTCGTTTTGGTGAAAGTTTAGTTTAGTAGAGGTTTTACGGCGCTCGCAACTGCATAAGGTCATATGAACGCCAGAAGATTAGATGTGTTACAAGAGAGTAACAAACATAAAAAAGAAGAAGGGGAGATAAGGACGATAGTTTATGTTTGACAGGAAAGAAGAAGCAAACTACACAATAACACCCGCCAACCACCCACTGGGTGAGAGTTTTACAGTACTTGTCAAACAATTAGGTCATAAAGTGCAGGGGGATGGAGGTGTTGCAAGAGAGTAACATAGAAAGAAAAGAAGAAGAAGAGATGACGACGATGGATGTTTGACAGGAAAGAAGGAGCAAACAAAATAATGCCGGAGCACCCGCCAACTACCCACTATCTCAGATAGGAAAGGAGAAGCGAACAAATAATAACTGAGCATCCACCAATCCCCACGATGTTTGAGAGCAGAGGAGAAAAGGATCGAACTACAATAGAACACCCGCCAACCACCCACCATACGGAACGGATGTGACCTTGTGCGCAGATCCGGGGTTACAATGGGAGTTACAGTAAAGGAGGG
>NW_004799202.1:22042-25227 GCF_000002075.1 Aplysia californica | reverse complement strand
GTCTTTTCTTTGTCTGCTTTTCTCTCCCCTCTGAGACACTGTCCGTCACATTGTTTGTGTGTCCGTCACTCCGCCTCTTTCTTGTCTGTCTGTCTGTCTGTCTGTCTGTCTGTCTGTCTGTCTGTCTGTCTGTCTGTCTGTCTGTCTGTCTGTCTGTCTATGTATGTATGTATGTATCTCTCTCTCTCTCTCTCTCTCTCTCTCTCTCTCTCTCTCTCCCCCTCTCTCTCTCTCTCTCTCTTTCTATATCCCTCGCTCTCGCTCTCTCTGTACGCGAACGTGCGCGCACACGCGTGCATGCGTGCGTGCGTGCGTGCGTCTGTCTGTGCGTCTGTGTGTGTGCATGTGTCTGTACGTATGTGTGTTTTACATGATATATTATACACGTTATTCACAAAAATCATGGATGTCAAATGATCCTTTTCGCACCGGCAGCTACATGAGAGAAGTAAAAACAACACCACCTCCCATAGACCCTTGTGTATACGTGAGACACCCATTCAGAATACAAAACGATACGCTAATGAGCGGACTGGTAATGAGAGTACAATATTTTAATCTAATTTTGGTAAGAATTTAACGGCGCTTGCAGCACAATAAGGTCATATTATAAGGGCCGAAGATTAGAGGTTTTACAAGAGTAGCAAACACAAAAAAGACGATGGAGGGATATTGACGACAGATGATTGATAGTAAAGAAGGAGCAAACCACACCTGCGCACCCGCCAACCACCTGAGTACAATGCTTTAAAAGGAGTTAAAAGGTTGTAAAATGCATATTATTATAGAGCTTGCTACTGAGCAGGGGCTTGCGCTATATACACATGCTATTTATTCTAATTATTACTTAAATCGCATTTTTTTTCTATGACGTATCGAACCTTCTCTGGCGACTATCTGTCTGACCACTACATGTTCAAACGATAATTTTCCTACTTCCCACTAATAATAAAAATAATAAATAGCATTTGAACAGCGCATATACCCGTTCGAAATCAGACTCTATACGCTTTACACAATATTACTACCCCAGCAGACCATAGAACACTCAGAAACATTCTCAGCTTCTCAGGAAGCATACAGTGAAATCAGTTGATTAAGCGTTCAAACACTAACAAACTGAAAAGATCTTTTACTGTCTATAGCTGGGGACGATCGCGCGGTGGAATCAGGCGCTCGTCATTTTTTTTAGCATATAGAGTTGTTAATACCATCTTAAAGCTTGTTCATTTGTCTTGTATTTGGTGAAAACAATACCCCTCTATCTTGAATTGAAGTCGAGATGTTTGCGATTGAGGGTGTTAGGGTCGCCTGGTGTCAAAAGTCAAAAGGAAAACTATCGAAAAAAATGGCCGCCAAATTTTGGTAACTTTCAAAACTTAGATTTAAGTATTTCGTGGAAACAATTACGTAACATCAAGAAAAATGCCGATTTCTTTGATTTCATTGTTTTGACGATCACCTGATTTCACCACGCTGCCTCTCAGCGTTATGGAATCAGGCTCTCGTCAAAATAATCAAAATGAAGAAACTTGCATCTTTCCGCAGGTTTGTGAAGTTTTATTAAATTTTTGTTTTTTGGCTCAACACCTTTCATGCCCATTAAAGAACTCGTTTCTGTGTGGATTTTTTTGAAAAATGTTAATTAAAGGCACTGATTTTCAGTTACCACGGACTCTTAAGCTAGGGAAATAACTAACCTTTGGCGGCCATTTTCTCACTAATTTTACCTCTGAAAACAGGTGACCCCCACCTCCTTCTTTCGTACATATCTCGACTTGTATTCAAGATAAATGGATACTTTTTTCATTCGAATAAAGACCAGTGAACAAGCTTTAAGATGATACCAATAACTCTATATGCCCAAAAATTGACGAGAGCCTGGTTTCACCACGCTGCCTCTCATATTATAATGACATTGTCCAAGACGTAAGACGTCAACCTTCCAAAACAACCACCCCCTCCCCTCCACACACACACACGCACACACCCACCCCCTGCGACAATTTGTGGTCGTCTAGGCAAACTTTGACTGTACTTTAAATAGGTTTGTTAATGATAACTGTCAGCATTTGTATAGCGCAAATCCCCGTTCAACAGCAAGCTCTGTGCACTTCACAATCTGTACTATTACCCCAGCAGATCTGAGAGCATTCTGAAACAAACTCAACTTCCTGGGAAGCATACAGTGCAAGCAGCTATTTATAAGCGCTAAATGTTGACATTTATTTGAATGAAACCATCTCTATGATCAAAGCGACAAGCAAATATCATCGTATATGTCTCTAAACAGACCATTGAAATTAAAGCGCGATCCTTTGGAGCTCAACCCAGATTATATTCTTTTTTTTTTTTGCCCTCAGTTTATTGGGCCCTTTCTGTGCAAATAGTGATCACTTACAAGGCTGATACAGAACGATTTAAGGACAGGAGCGACCTTTGAGGCCCATTTTCTAAACTAAGAAGACTAAGAAGAACTATAAAAAAAAAAGCCGCTGCACCGTTTTGAAAAAGAGAAGACTGTGAACCCTGAAAAGTGTACACATTGTCCAAGTGTTTGACATTTTCATGTTTATAAACGCTATTTATAACATGTCAAAGAGGTTTTTTTTAAAGAATATCCCTTTGCTTGTTTTAGATACAGAGGTTGCTGAACTTCACCAATCAGTAACCAACTCAAATCCAGTCATTTGACCCAAAAATCAACAATTTCAATGGGTGGTCCCAATCCTTAAAGTAGAATTATGTGGTTATTGTTTTAGTAAGTGTTTTATGGCACTCGCAACACAATAAGGTCATATAAGTGCCAAAGATTAAAGGTTTTACAAGAGAGTAATAAACACAAAAAGGAAGGAGGGGAGGTGAAGACGATAGATGTTTGATAGGAAACAAAAAGCAAACCACACCAGAGCACCCGCCCACCACCAACATTCTGTGGTTAAGCAATCAAATGCGATGACAGAGAAACTGTATCCAGTCTATCGTTTCATCGGCTGAATATGGTGTTAACAATAAGGACGTAGCGGAAACATAATAATGATAGACATACGACCAAATTAAGGCCGTGCTGTGGCACATTTCGATCCATAATACACAAATTCGAAAAAAACACATTGGCGTATTTCAAAGTATTTCTTCTTCTTCTTCTTCTTCTTCTTCTTCTTCTTCTTCTTCTTCTTCTTCTT
>NW_004799202.1:20596-21942 GCF_000002075.1 Aplysia californica | reverse complement strand
GGGTGATGTTTGGGTTTTATGTGTGTGTTTTTAGGAGAGATTGTTTTGTTCTCTTTAGTAATACTTTTACGGCACTTGCAACACAATAAGTTCACATAAGTGCCGACGCTTACAAGTGTTACAAAAGAGTAAATGTTTGATAGGAAAGAGGGAGCAAACCACACCAGAGCTCAGAGCAACCGCCATCCACCGACCATTAACCGTTACAAGAAAAATCTGTCAGACCAACAAGAGATATCCATATCGCTACAGGGTGGAGGACACGAGAATCATGTCTAACTACACACGACTCAAACTTGGTATAGCCATAAGATAGAAGACATAATATTAAGAGAGCAAAGTACTCACGGGCATTTAGAGGGGCATTTAGAGAGCAAAGTACTCACGGACATTTAGAAAGCAAAGTACTCACGGGCGTTTAGAAAGCAAAGTACTCACGGGCATTTAGAAAGCAAAGTACTCACGGGCATTTAAAAAGCAAAGTACTCAAGGGCATTTAGAGAGCAAAGTACTCACGGGCATTTAGAAAGCAAAGTACTCACGGGCATTTAGAAAGCAAAATACTCACGGGCATTTAGAAAGCAAAGTACTCACGGGCATTTAGCAGGCACGTGCAACATCTAGCGTTAAAACAATAATTCATATCGTTTCTGTGAGACCAACAAAATACAACTAACATATCGCTACAAGCTGGAACACAAGAGAACAAAGAACTCAATCACACACACACACATTACGAAAGTTCTTGTAACATTTACCGCTATAACTTTTTTAACATGTCGAGAAACCACCCTCACGTCTATGTGAAATGGGGAAATGGTGAAATGGTATAGGTTTAACGCCCTTATCAACATTATTTGGTTATTTAAGAGGCGGGACCTCAGAGTTTAACGTCCATCTCCGCAAGGATTGGTGGGAAATTTGCGTAAAGTGACTTTCCCAAGGACACAACATCGGACCGAGCTGAGACTTGAACCCTCGAACGCGCAACCTCACGTTTACGAGTCTGGTAGCCTAACCACTTGGCCACCGACGCCACCACGTCTATGCGAGAGCAAGAACACACGACTCAAAGAAGATATCGCGAAAAGATAGGAGACATAAAGAGAACAAAATAACCATGCGCATTTAGCGGGCACGTACAACTCTGCTGTAACCACAAACCACCAGAACATTAATAGAGAAAGACCAAAAAACACACGACTCGGATATCACCACAAAATGGGCTACAGGAGAGCGAAATACTCACGCCCACCACTTCAGCATGTGCAACATCTGCCGGCAACCACCAACCACCCGAACATTTAAGGGGGAGAGAGAGGGAGATGGAGAGAGAGAGAGAGAGA
>NW_004799202.1:14170-15206 GCF_000002075.1 Aplysia californica | reverse complement strand
TCCTTATCTCCCCTTCTTCTTTTTTATGTTTGTTACTCTCTTGTAACACCTCTAATCTTCTGGCGCTCATATGACCGTATGCAGTTGCGAGTGCCGTAAAACCTCTACTAAAACTAAGCTAAGGTAGCGATATTTCCGCATTCAATAAACGTATCCTCAACAGGTAACTATGGTAACGGATCAATTGACAATCATCAATAAACGTATCCTCAACAAACAGGTAACTATGGTAACGGATCAATTGACAATCATCAATAAATGTATCCTCAACAGGTAACTATGGCAACGGATCAATTGCCAATCAATTGACCTATCAGCTTCGTGCTCGGTGTTATTCGCAAATACCATTTTGAAAGTTCATGATCTTTCTTCAGCATTATTAGTCAAGCCCATGAGTCATGGGACAATACAAGAAGAAAACAGAAAATATGTTTTTTCCGATATATTATTATATGAAAGCGGAGTTCCGCACTCAGACCTTTGCTTTAGTTTAAGACTATTACGGCGCTTGCACCTTTAAAAACGAACACAAATCACGGTTTTTACGTACTGGTTGGCAGCTAGGGTGATGGATAATCCAACCTGTCCTGACAATCCCGAGAGATGAGAAAGAGGATGAAGATGACGAGGGAGAAGAAGATATCGGACGAGTGGATGGATCAACAACCTCGGGGCTGACTTGGCTCAGCTCACAACACCCGGGTACTTACTGATTGGAAGTAATTGTGATCGGTGGACCGATGAACAATGAGTGGGTAAAAGGGGGGGGGGGGGGGGGGGGGGGTGGATGGTGTGTGTGTGTGTGTGTGTGTGTGTGTGTGGAATGAAAGATCATATCAGTAAAAGGAAATAATGTGCGGAAATCTCTGAAAAATGAGTAGGAGAAGGAAAAGAAAAGAGGGTGAGAGCTTGGATATAAATGTATTGACATTTCCCTTGTGTTTGCCCTTGTTCAAATTGTCGCCAATTCAAAACGTTGAAAGAGGGGTAAAGAGAGAGAGAGAATGGGGGGGAGAGAGAAATAGAGAGAAAGAGT
>NW_004799202.1:10623-13168 GCF_000002075.1 Aplysia californica | reverse complement strand
GTGAGTGAGTGAGTGAGTGAGTGAGTGAGTGAGTGAGTGAGTGTGTGTGTGTGTGTGTGTGTGTGTGTGTGTGTGTGTGTGTGTGCATGTGTGTAAGTGTGTGTGTGGCTATATGTGTGTGAGTATGGATGAGTGTGTGGGCGCATTTATGTTTCAGTAGTTGTCATTTTACGAGATTTTTGTTTTGGTAATACAGTTGATTCTCGGTGTGTGGGTGTGTTTGTGAGTATATTCTTGAGTGTGTGCATGTCTTAGGGTGCACGTATGTGTACGTGTGAGTGTTTGTGTGTGTGTGTGTGTGTGTGTATGTGTGTGTTTGTGTGTGTGTGTGTGTGTGTATGTGTGTGTTTGTGTGTGTGTGTGTGTGTGTATGTGTGTGTGTGTGTGTGTGTATGTGTGTGTGCTTGCGCACGTGTGTGTATGTGCATGTAAGTGAGCGTGTGTGTATTTGTGTGTACGTGCGTGTGTGTGAACAGAGGCAGTGTGTAATAATGCATTCTTGAGTGTTCGTACATATTGTAAGTGTGCATGTATGCTTGTGTGAGTGTGTGGGTGAGTGCGTTAGTGTATGTGTGTATATGTGTGTGTGAGTATGTGTTGGTGTGTGTGTGTGTGTTTGTGTGTGTGTGTGTGTGAGAGAGAGAGAGAGCGAGAGAGAGAGAGAGAGAGAGAGAGAGAGAGAGAGAACGCTTTGTGTGTGTATATATGTGCGTGTATGCGTGAGTATGTAACGTATGAAAGCTCATAATGTGTATGTATGTGCGTGTTAGAGAGAGCTTATATTTATGTCCATCTATATTTTATCTAAGATCTTGTCAAGGCTGCTGAGCGAGGACTTGGGTTATACAATTGCTATTTATCATTCATTATCATTACACTTCAAGAACAGAAAGTAACGATCAATCTTCAAGCTTATGTCCGAGAAATTGGCAGCAATCAAAATGAGTGGTCAGTGCGGATTTTCTCTCCAAAATTGCAGACATTGATGGCAGATCTGACTGCCGCAGCGCTGACTGCTACTGACGCCAATTGTATTGTTAGCCCACACGTATACCCATGTATATTTTGTTTGTAAACTTTTTAAAAAAGTAACTAAAGGCTTCGATCAGTTTTTAGTAAGTGTTTTACAGCACTTGCAACACAATAATATCAAATAAGTGCCGAAGAATAGATGTGTTACAAGAGAGTACCAAACACAAAAAAGGAGGAGAGATAATATGGACGATGGATGTTTGATAGGAAAGAAGGAGCACCTGCCAATCACCCACGGGCTTTGATCAAGAAATTTAATTTTTTGTAAAAATGAGACAGAAGAAAATTATTTTTTCACTGATCCGCTTAGTGAAATTTGGTTTACAAACGGGTAAATAATTTTATGATGTGGGTTACAAAGGTATACATAATATATTATATATTATGGTTTTCAAAGGGACGCATACATACAAACATACGTTCAGGTTTACAAGGTGTACATGCGTATGGTTTACAAAGGTATGTATGAATATTAATATATTATGGTTTTACAAAGGTATGCAAGCTCATTATTTCATTATGCTTTACAACGGTATACACTTATCATGGTTTATGAAGGTTTAAATACAATGTACAAAAAAAATGGTTTACAAAATTATACATACACTTTTGATTTTAAAAGGTACACCGATATAAATGGTTTTACAAATTTATACATACACACATGGATATTATTATTATGTACGTAGAATACTTAACACAACGTCACACTAACGTAGATAAAAACAAGGCCATTGCGTATCAACACTGTGAAGAGAGCCCAACAGTTTATTGAAATGAACAAGGGTTGTCGTGGTTCGCTCAAGAACGCACCCAAATGGCCATCCACCTATGACTTTTTAACACTTTATCAGGTGATAGCTGGTTATTATTTTGTTTAGCTTAGTTTTAGTTTTAGTTTTAGTAAGAGTTTTAACGGCACTTGCAACACAATAAGGTCCTACAAGTGCCGAAGATTAGAAGTGTTACAAGAGAGTAACAAACACAAAAAAGAAGGAAGAGAGATCAGGACGATAGATGTTTGGTTTGTTTTAGTAGAGGTTTTACGGCGCTCGCAACTGCATAAGGTCATAGGAGCGCCCGAAGATTAGAGGTGTTACAAGAGAGTAACGAACACAAAAAAGAAGGAGGGGAGATAGGGACGATAGATGTCTGATAGGAAAGAAGAAGCAAACCACACCAGAACACCCGCCAACCACCCACATTAGAGTTTTACGGCACTTGCAACACAATAAGGTCATATGAGCGCCTGAAGATTACAGGTGTTACAAGAGAGTAACAAGCAAAACAATGAAAGGAGGAGAGATCAGGACGATAGATTTTGATAAGAAAGAAGGAGCAAACCACACAAGAGCACACGATTATTTGTTGCAAGTATGGATTAATGGTTTTACAGTAAAGTGTTTCCACTATGACAAAAGTTGAAGGCGCGGGGGTACTTTTAAAGAGTTGAAAGAGGGGGAATGTGTGTGTGTGTGTGTGTGTGTGTGTTTGTGCGTGTTTGTGTGTGTGT
>NW_004799202.1:8947-10222 GCF_000002075.1 Aplysia californica | reverse complement strand
AGAAAGAAAGAAAGGAAGAAAGAGAGAAAGAAAGAAAGAGAAAGAAAGAAAGAAAGAGAAAGAAAGAAAGAAAGAGAAAGAGAGAAAGAGAGAGGGGAGGCGTCAAACACAGAAGATAAAGACAGGTAGACAGACACAGGAACAGGCATAAAGACAACCAAAGGAAGAAAAAAGATGGACAGGCAACCAACCAAACAAACAAACAAACAAACACACAGACAAAGAAAAACAGAATTGACTTTAGTATTATACACAAAATGAAAAAAAAAATGTGTCCACTCTTCATCTCAATTGTCGCTCCGATTTTACGGACAGTCACTCTAAAGAACAAACAAAAACAAACAAAAACAAAAAAAACAAAGACAAAAAAACACTCAAAAATTGTAAAGTAAAACACAATACTGACTCGCCGGAGATCAATTTGTAATGAAATAATAACTTCATTGGCCAGGGGCAAAGATAATAATATTGATAATGCATTTAAAACAGTTGTTTGTCCACTACAATTTTCCAAAGTCATTTCGGTTCCATGAGTATTTGTCGGGGAGGGTCGTTAAAACAATGAGAAGGAAAAAAAGAATTTAATAAAATGTAACCGCTACCCTTCAGTCGAGATCAATAAACAACTGGCGTGCCTTCAGTTAAGTTTGTATGATGTTCGTCTAAAGGGCGAATGATCCAGGTTCGATTCCCCAAAGGAGTATTCTTGAACGTTGGTTACTTGTTTAGTTTAGTTCAAGTAAGATTTTACGGCCCTTGCAACACAAATAGGTTGTATAAGGCCCACAGATAAGAAGAGTGGTATCCGCACAAAAGAAAAAAAGAGAGATTAATTATAACAATATGTATTTGGTAAGAAAGTTTAGTTTTAGTAGGTGTTTTACGGCACTTGCAACACAATAAGGTCATAGTACAAGTGCCGAATTTTAGAGGTGTTCCAAGAGGGTAACTAATACCCAAAAAAAAGAAGGAGGGGAGATAAAGATGATAGACGTTTGATAGGAAAGAAGAAGCAAACCACACCAGGGCACCCGCCAACCACCCATGTTTGATAAGAAAGAATGAGCAAACTTTCAACTGTATCTATCAACAGATAAATTAATGCCACATTAACTGAACCTATAACAGTGGATGGTCGGGTCCTGAAATTTGACAGAAGCAAGAACTGGTAGAAGTTGGAGTAAAAGAAAAAGAAGCACATTGACTTTGACCAAAATAACAGTCATTTAGTGAGGGGGGAAAATACAGGATACACACACACACACACACACACAC
>NW_004799202.1:3824-5566 GCF_000002075.1 Aplysia californica | reverse complement strand
TCTTTGAGGGAGGGAGGGGGGAGAAGAAAGAATCGTTATAAAGTGTTTTTGATTGTATTGGTTTTTTTCGGAGGGGGGGTGGGATTGGGTTGTTTTTTTTTATCCGTTTGTCTGTAGGTGGTATTGTCTGTTTATTTTTCTATTTGAATATATATAATATCTCTATACCTGGGGGTTTTTTTTGTCTCGTGTGTACATCTGTAGTGAAGCTGTTAGACATTTCACCGTTTGATTTTTTTTTAAAAGTGCTTTACGGCACTCGCAACTGCGTAAGGTCATATGAGCGCGCGGGACACACTAAACATTTTCAGTTGGTAGGAAATTTGGAATTTTGTCATGGTGGCGGCCGAATCCTACTCTTTTCGATTTTGGACCACCGAGGGATCTTTAACAAGCACAACTTGTACAAGGGACCTCCGAGATGTTTTGCCCTTGTCCGAGAAGGCTAGGTGTAGATCTTTCCTACCAGAAGATCAGAGGTGTGACTGAAAGACAGCAGTAAGAAGGAGCCTAGGAGAAGCAGTAGAAAGGCTGCAGAAAGATTCAGGAGTCCAAAGGTGAGGGCAGAAAGCGGAGACGAAATCAGACGACAGAACATTATTAGAGAGCAGGAAAAGAGGTGAAAGGAGACAATTTTAGGGAAGATAATTGTTTTCGGTCGCTTCCCGGATTCGAACCCGGGACCTTTGAATGAGAGGCGAACGCCTTAACCTCTAGGCCACGAGAACACCCTGCGTCAGTTTGAGTCCGGTATGTGGAGAACTTGCATCGAGTATCTCCGTCTTTCTGTTGAGACGTTGTATCCCTTTCAACCTGGATTGGCTCTGACAGGCAGAGTCAAAGCAGCCTTTAGTTTTAGTAAGAGTTTTACGGCACTTGCAACACTATAAGGTCATGTACGTGCCGAAGATTAGAGGTGTTACAAGAGAGCAACAAACACTAAAAAGAAGGGGGGGAGATAAAGACGATAGATGTTTGATAGGAAAGAAGAAGCAAATCACATCAGAGCACACGCCAGCCACCCACCGAAGATTTGAGGTGTTTCAAGAGAATGACAATTATAAAAAAGAAGGAGGAAGGATAAAGACGATAGTTGTTTGATAAGAAAGAAGGGGCAAACCACACCAGAGCACCCTCCAACCAAAGCAGCCTGTCTCTTAAATGATACAGATAGTGTTGATATGGGCGTAAAACGTTTTGCAATTACATTACACTGAAAGAAAAGAAATGAAGAACAAATGAGGGAAACAACCAGGGGCACATTGCAGGCTTTTTAGCGTCTCTACCTTAAGCTATCTTTTTAAGTTGGTGGTTGGCGGGTGCTCTGGGCTAGTTTGCTTCTTCTTTCCTATCAAACATCTATTGTCTTTATCTCCCCTCCTTTTTTAATGTTTGTTACTTTCTTGTAACACCTCCAATCTTCGGCACTTATTTGACCTTATTGTGTTGCAAGTGCCGTAAAACTCTTACTAAAACTAAGCTATCTTTTGAAAAATACAAGTCAGGATTCCAACTGCAGAATAATCACAGCAAGGTCCAGACTGGTTGTTTGAAATATTTCATGTAATTGTAATTGGAGGAATTAAACTCTCACTTTCACGTCATATGATTTAAATCATTTAGGAAGCTGGCTGTTTTGACGCTACCTGTCAAACGTGCATACCAAACCTTTCTTCTCTTAACTTTCTCCATCTCTCTCTCTCTCTCTCTCTCTCTCTCTCTCTCTCTCTCTCTCTCTCTTA
>NW_004799202.1:1643-3620 GCF_000002075.1 Aplysia californica | reverse complement strand
ACACACACACACACACACACAAACACAAACATACATACACACGCACGCACACGCATACACACATATACATAAATACACACACGCACGCACACGCATACACACACATAAAAACAAACATACGCACGCACACACACACATACACACACACACGCACACACATACGCACTCACTCACTCCCAAACCTTGCCGCTCTATTTTGATTCAATCCGTTTCTATCTTGTGGCAACAGAGGGCCACAAAAGACAGATTCTATCTCCTTTTATTCCCTAGTACCGCTGCTATCACCATTGGATCTACTTCCGCTGGACCCTGTTCCCTAAGGATCAAATTTCTTTCGTGCGCTTGTCTCCAGTTCAACTTTTTAAGCTACCACGAATGGTTTCTTTAACATAACCAATGAACTTTGGAGCTGGCTTCCTGTTAGTACTCTCGCAGAAATTTGATCCCGTTATCTTAGGGGAAATACGCAGAAATCTTTCAGAGCACTGTTTGGGGGGGAAAACTGACCTCTCAGTGTGGGTTGCTTGTGTTATATTATTGAAATATTTCAGCGCAAATGCTAGGAATTAAATCTACATTAAATAAATATTCTCATGTGTTTTTCAACATGTATGCCATTTGAATGTGTACAAAGTATTGCTCAGTTGGTGTTATGCAGGGCTACAGTGAGAATAGCCCTGGTTCGAATTCACAGCTGGGAGTAGGTTATTTCTTTCCTGGGTTTTCAAAAGTCTTTTTCTTTCTTTTTTTTATTACTAAGTAGAGGTTTTACGGCTTTCGAAACTGAATAGGGTCATATGAGTGCCAATGGGTGGATGTCAACAGAGAAGTCTTTATTGGAAATGGGGTTTACTCTGGTCACCTCTCTAGCTTCAACAGCACAGAATCTGTTTCGACTTTCAAGACACCCTGGAAATAGCGGGTCACAAGAGTTTGACAAACATACACAAGAAGTAGAGGAAAATGACGATAGTAACGATGAGGAAAGAAACAGCAGCACTTCCCTGTTGTAGTTCAGGCACAGTTATGAGCATGACATTGTTGAATCGGCCCAGTTACAATTCTACTGTGCATAAGAACGAGGAATGTCTGAATGGCCTAAAGACACTTGAGTCAGTGGCACTGCCCCCGGGGGGGGGGGGGGAGGGGGAGAGATTTCAAAGGTCTCATCCCCTCAATATGTACCTATTGGAGACGAGATAGACAATAATGGCACCTCTTAATTAAAGTATATATGCCATAAAATACTGAGGAGGACGTTAACCCTATTCCAGAGTTATGGAATTAAAATTTTTTTAACCTTCTTACTAAAAAAAGAACCCTGTCAGACATTTAGATATCAATATACTTGAAAAACCCCAGATGTCTTCTCAATTGCATTTGAAAAACATGTCGAGATACCTTCTGTATGAAATATTCTGCACGCTTTTTGCTTAATCGAAAAAGTCTGCACGCTTTCTTGGCTATTTTATCATTATGCTTGGACAAATGTAATGAGTGAGATGTCTCTCTGCGTCCGATTCGTCCAATCAATATGCATCTTCAGATCAATGATAAAGAAATCTGAAGTGTTGTTTTTGAAAATGCATTTTAAAAAATTTTAATGACATTTTATCAGATTACATCTGGCTGGCTCTGTCTTCTTTTCATTTCGATTTAATTTCAAATATGAATTTATCTCTAATTATATCTTGTGCCGTGATTAAAATTCGTCACAGGTGGGAAGCAAACTATGAACTGATCGCTGATATGAAAATAAAAAATCGACTTAAAGACGAAAAAAGAATTAAAAAAACAATTTTACAAAATCATAACAGATTGAAAATAAGACGATCAAGCAGGAAAAGGGATGCAAGCAAAAAAGGAAAGCTAAAATAGAAATTTTTAATGGAGGAAAGAAGGATGGATGGATGAATGGATGGATGGATGGATGGATGGATGGATGAATGGATGGATGGATGGATGGATGGATGGATG
>NW_004799202.1:0-928 GCF_000002075.1 Aplysia californica | reverse complement strand
ACCCAACCCGACCCGATCCTACCCACAATAGGCACCCCGTATACAAGTGATACCCTCCAACCACCGTACAAAAGGGGGGGGGGAATGAATACAAAAAGAGATAAAGAAAAATTATGAAAAGAAAAACCCGAAGACGACACAAGAAAGAATTAGTAAAAATAAAATAAAAATTTTTTAAAAGAAAGAACAACAGCAACAACAGACATGAAAAAGACAGAAAGAAGACAAGACATCTTGTTGAACGAGGGGAGATATCAATGTTTGCTATCTGAAAGTTTCCCTCCCATTTCTCAATCCACAACGCTTCATACAAGTTCTGGCAGCGTACTAAACCACACACATATCCCATACGTAAAAGCCCAGACAATCTCTGGAAAAAAGCGCGTAATCAGTGCGTGCAGTTGAAATCAAAGTCATGTTGGCATAAAAACCGTCCACAACAAAAACCTCGCTCTTTTTATGCGTTCAGAAAATGATTCACCCATTTGTTTTATTGGAATCTTTTCCTTTAGAACGAGAACCAAAGACGACAAGGGAAACTAGAGAGAAAAAAAATTTCGAATCAAATTTTAAAGTCCCCAGCACGCAAAACGAAATTACAACCTCTCTGATAAATTTGCCTTCATATTTTAGGGCCAACAAAATTTAATTACATTTGGCTTTATGAGCGATTCGGGACCCACGCGTACCAGTATTGATTTTCCTTTGAATAATAAACGAAATTACAGTTTTTGTGCGTGTGTCAAACAATAATTTTTGTTCTAACATTAGAATTTTATAATCCCGGAGGCCGGGAGCTTTGAGCTTGTATCGGGCTGGACTGTTGGCTTAGGACGCCATTTGCGGAAGTGACGTCATTGTCACACGCCGGAGCAGACGTGGAGGCAGGCGTGAAGCTGTTGGAGAGATGTGGGGTGGATTTATGTAC
>NW_004799201.1:24083-25422 GCF_000002075.1 Aplysia californica | reverse complement strand
TGTGTGTGTGTGTGTGTGTGTGTGTGTGTGTGTGTGTGTGTGTGTGTGTGTGTGTGTGTGTGTGTGTGTGTAGTTATACATATACACTTGTATGTGTTATGAACAATATGAGCAACTGCAAAAGAATCAACATTATGATATGCTGTGGCCCAATGATAGTCAATATCGCACAGGGTTATGGCGTGGATGGCCCGATTCGAACCCCCAATGGGGTGTTCTCAGTTTTAGATTGTCTGAGTAGTTTTTTCAAGGCTTCTCATCCGCTTGTCTTGGTCCTGTCGGAAATTATTTAGAACTCTTAATTAAACAACATTACACTGTTAAAAGTGGCATCACACCCATTCACAGTCGATCTCCCTGTTGGAAAGGAGGAACGTTTCCTTTCTTATCGCAAGTCAAGGAAAGGCAGGGGAGGACACCTGATCATCAAGACAATAATGACACTCTTCACTATCTAAACTAAACGTTATTGATAACAAACAAGTTTTACAAATAAACAAGAGCTTTTTAATAATATAAATGGTCATGCAATGTTCTAGTCACATTTCGTTTGCTTTGTTCCTTCAAACTAATAACTGTGCTTTTGAAGTCCCCTCCAATTCATATCCAGAGTAGGTCATGATGAAATTTGATTGAGGTATCAAGATTTTCCCCCATCATCGTATCTAGAGAGACACAACATTCCCTCATTGATTATGACACTTCATATCAAGTTGGCAGTGACTAGGTAATTACGTAATTGCAAATATGCATGTTTTACGTCTTCGTCCACGCAAATTAGATCATTTAGGGGGTGGGTTGCTTCCGCCCTGCATGTCAACACCAACCGAGCAGAGAGGAATCAACGTCCCAGCTTACAGACAGAGTAAGAAAAAAAACAACAACAACAACAGCCCCTCTCCACATGAGAATCGAACTTGCGTCGTCTGCCTGACTGCTAATCCACAGACGCCCTTTGGCAGTGACTAGAAGCGTGACATTTGTACATGACCAAGGGTCTAGTTTCCTGCTGAGCCCATCACATCGTCAGTTCCCAGCTTTCAGTCAGTTCTCCCTCTCGTGGTCTATCTCAGCGTACATAGATTCTTCTTGCACGTTGAGATTCATGTAGACCTGTTGGATGAAACAGCAGAAAACAACACTGTTTAGAAAACATCCAGTATAATGAATTACCTCGGTGCACGGCCAAATCATCTAAATAATTTTTCGCCTTCTTTCTTCTTCTCTACTGTTACTACAAACAAAAACTACTGCAACTACAACTGCTGCTACTACTACTACTACTGCTACTACTACTACTACTACTACTACTACTACTACTACTACTACTACTACTACT
>NW_004799201.1:20882-23239 GCF_000002075.1 Aplysia californica | reverse complement strand
TTCTTCTTCTTCTTCTTCTTCTTCTTCTTCTTCTTCTTCTTCTTCTTCTTCTTTTTCTTCTTCTTCTTCTTCTTCTTCTTCTCCTTCTTCTTCTCATCATTATTATGATTAGTACTACTTCTGGTTGATCAACTCACATGTCCTGATCACAGAGCCGTGGTTTTCTTAGTCTGGATCCATCCTTGAGGTAGGTAAACAACTGTTGGCTGTCTATAAAGGAGTATGGTGTGCCTCCTAGAGTGAAGATTTCCCACAGCAACACCCCGAAGGCCCAGCTGTGTGAAGAGACGAAATAAAGAACTACGTTATTGTTCTTGGTATGTAGCTTCTGTACACAATTGCTTAATTGTTGTAAACAGAACTGATCATATCTTACTGTCTTTAGTTCTTAAAACTCTTTCAAACACAGGTCGTTCTTCTCCTGATGCCATGATACAGTTTGCATTTATAATGACTGACATTAAGATGTAGTTTATGGTGATTCGGCTCGAAAAGGGATACACTTTACTTGAGACATATCAAATTATAGCAGAACTGACGCTTTGGCAGGAAAATAATATGAGTATGCTAGCAGAACTAAAATGAAAAAGAAATATACCAACGGATAGCTCAAATATATACGTACCGAAAAACATGCAGCGCCTGCATACTACAAATACGCGAAAGTAAACTTATTTCCACCCCGTCCAAATAAAAACAGCAATAATTTTAAAAAATGAGATTTGGACCACCGTCATGGCATTAGTGAAAAAAAAGTGTAACCTTTTTTTGGGGTGGGTGGTGGGTGGTGGTCAAAATTTACGTTTACCAGAAAACCTGTTCACCGTACTTACACATCACTCTGCAAGGTATATGTGTTGTTGAACAGCGACTCCACGGCCATCCACCTGATGGGAACACGAGTCTGAAAGAGAAAATACAAAGAGAACATTTAGAAAATATTATTACAATAACGGCATCACACATTGCACCATTTAATATCACAATCTAAGGACGTATAAGTATAACATAAACCATATCCATTGCACATAAAGTAGAGCAGTTCAATTTGTACTTAAGGCCATACTTAAAGACAGAAAAATATAATAAGTATTATAATATTGCCCACATCGATAACGATGAGTTAGGTTTCTTCATTTTCTTGAGGAGGCCTTCGTATGATTCTAAACAGCATGAGAAAACATACTCCTACTTTTTCGCCGAATAGATTCGATTTTTCTTCTTCTTATGAAACATCCTATAGGAAAAGACCTAACAACAACAACACCCGCCCCCCCCCCCCACACACACAAAAACTAAACTTTTGTATCAAAAGTTAACACCCTCATCGCTGTGAAGGTCCTCAAAACATGACTACGGTACCAATACTAAAGTAGTATCACACAAGAACATCTACCAAAGAGTTTTGAACGTTGTATACCGGAAATTCATAGTTTTGTATGCAATTTGAACACAGTGCTGCTAAGATTATACACTTGTGATTTTAGGATAATTTCGTCTTTTATAAGATTGATATGTAATCGTGTACACTGTGCGAGATGAATTCATTGTTTTACATATTCTTAAACAGCATTGATTAACTAATTAGCGTTGTATTTTTAGTTCTAGAAAGCGTTTTACGGCACTTGCAACACAATAAGGTCATATAAGTTCCGAGCGTTGTTGTTGATTTTTGTTGTTTGTTATTTTTTGGAAAGATAAAAAATGAAACAAAACGAAAACGACAAAAAGCAAACAAGCAAACAAACAAACAAAACAAAATTGAAAAAAGAAACAACAAAAACTTACAAAAACAACAACAACAACAAGCAACAAAAAACAACAACCCACAAAACCAACCCAGAGTAAAGCTCTCGGGCGAAACTGCCACCTTAACAATGGCACCTGCATCTGCACAAAAGAACTAACGGAAAGCGACTTACACTTGAAGTCTTGACATAAGTCTGGTCGTTTTTGGACAGTCCGAAATCTGCGATCTTCGCCACAAGTTTATCAGCCAAGAGGACATTCCTTGCAGCGACGTCACGGTGAATGATCTGGGGAAGGACAGTCCATATAGATATACTGATGACTTTAGAACAGAATCACGTCGGAGTTTTTAGTTTTTTAAAACATTTTACGGCACTTGCAACACAAATAGGTCATACAAGTGCCGAAGATTAGTGGTGTACCGAGAGAGTAAAACGCAAATACAAGGAGGAGCGTTTATTGGGGAAGACGGAGCAAAACGCACCAAAGCACCCCCCCCTAAAAAAGCAATCCCCATCAAGTCAGACACTTCTTCGATCAGGAGGAACCAAACATCTGAATTATATCCTAGGCCTTGCACAGTTAGGGCCGTCGCTCTTCTCCCCCCC
>NW_004799201.1:17231-20051 GCF_000002075.1 Aplysia californica | reverse complement strand
GAAACTTACTTTTACCTATGAAAGATCCAAACTCTTGAAAACAGAACGAGAGAAACATATTCTTTTCCGAGTTCTTGTTTCAGAAATAAAACTTCCGTCTTTGAAAGTATACGTGAGAGCCTCACAATTTTTTCTCCCCGAATAACCTTCTTAATACAGAGGAATATTTTGCTGGAATTCGAATCGAGGTCAAGCAACCGCACGCGATCGACTCTTATACCGTTAGAGGTAACTTGAACCATGAACTATTACCCAACACATACTAACATCGTTAGATAGATTTCTCCTATGACACCATCTCTTGCAACCAAGGCCTTGAACAAAGATTTGATTTGAATTTGTGTAATGTTTCTAAAGGACTAAACGACAATTGTATTATGCAAATGGTTCAGTGCCACAGCACGAGGCGAGAAAAAGGAAAGGGGGAGGTAGGCAGATTTCATTGTATAATACTATTATAATATAACTAGTTACGTAAGACAAGAAACATAAATATCTGCCTAATCACAGTTAATGAGAATTCTACGGGACAGCAAATCATTACGATATTGAAATTAGTTTTGCATGTATGACGTGACTACGTACGAGACAGAACCAGGGCAGTATAAAAAAATTTGAAGGTTAAGGTGGAACACAACATAACTACAACTAAATATATTATCGCATTGAAGTTTGAATTCTCAAGCTGCTCTAGCATTTTATATGCAACTAGTTAATTTATAACCCCCTCATCCCCCCCACCCAACAAACGCACACTTATCAGTACTGATTTGCAGCTCCGTAGACCAAGGGGGATCTCTTTATTTAGAGTAAATGAGACGCACGTCGTTTTATGAAATCAATCGTTTTGTGCTGGAGAAACGCAAGGAAGACCGATAGCAATAAAACATGGATGGCAAAGACGTAGGACATGACATTGACAGTGGCACCTCCCAACCAATCGCCCAAGAGAGTCTCTGTCAACAACGCAATTAAATGTGTTTAGCGTGTCATAAATAAGACCAATGGTTGATATTGCTGAATATGCCCCCCCCCCCAAAAAAAAAAAAACACACACAAAAAAACACCGAATACATAGAGTCAAATCCAACTACTTTGATTGGATTGAATAAGACACAAAAGGAACACATGGCTTCAACAATGACTAGATCTATATAGTCTTTTGAGACGCCATAGGTTCCACATTGATGTATACAATACATTATATATGGAAAGCACTATTCCCACTGACACTGTGGATAGGCCTAGAAACTATTCCCAGTGACAGGCCCAGAAACCACTGGCAATTGGGCCTAGAGCCTCGGCCTAGGGCAGAATTGTTCCCACTGTCACTGGGAATAGGCCCAGAAACTATTCCCAGTGACACTGAGAACAGACAGGCCCATTAGATCTATTGTTTCCACACTGATCTACATGGGCATGATGGTGATGTATTACTAAATACTAGACTATATCTAATGTAGATATAGATTTAGATCTAGATTCTAGCAAGATACTAGATGTAGATCTAGATTCTAGCAAGATACTAGATCTAGATCTAGATTCTAGCTAGATACTAGATCTATATCTAGATGTAACTTAACTAAAGTAGATTTTAGTGTGAGTGGAAGATTTTTCTTTTAAGGAAAAAGGAATGATCATTCTATGCTTGCTTGTTATTCAGTCGTAATTCATGTACGTCTAGATCTAGATCTACCTACGGATTTTGGAGACCACGGTACAGGACAGGTAGAAATCCTTCCCGATTCTTCTTTCTTCTAGATCTAGATCTAGTTCTAGATCTAATCTATAGTCAAGTCTAAGCCCTCAGCATAGATGTACACTATAGGCACTAAAAAAGGGTAACTCTATGGCCTTAGAGAAGAGAACAAAAGTACATGTACATGTATGTACTGAAGTGAGAAGAGAGTCTACAGTCTACGGTGCAGTGCAAAAACTTCTGATTTTTTTAACGCAAAAGAGTTCCGTTGTCACTGGGAATAGTTTCTGTACCTATCCCCAGTGTTACTGGGAATAGTCACTTCGCTATTAATTTTCTATTATGTTATGGCATAATACTGTTTTCGGGACAATTTTTTTTTGACCTAATGAATACTGGAAATAACCTTCAGGTTCACAAAAAGGGCGAAGAAAATAATGGTATAAAAAACAAGATATGTGTTTAAATAGTTCCGCTAAGTGCATATGAAAACCCTGTGTATACAAACAAAGTACATCAAATTAATGATGCACTTTTTCACAAAATCAGATTAAAATAATCATAAACAAATAAATGAGCAGACATGTGGTGTGAACAGATAAGTGCCTTGACGTTATATCACGTTGAAGAAATGAGGGTAACAAAGTCAATGAAGAGTTATGACGATGAAATTAGAAGTAAATAAAGGCAATCATTTTGTTTCATAAACCAACCACCACACCAAGAAAGTTTGTATGTGTCTCGAACTGAGAAATCTGGGGTAAAGCGACGAAATTCCCACTAATCTGTACCGAGCACATGTGAAGAAAAATAATTATTATAATCAGTCTTGGTCACGATTTATAACAGAGAGTAAACAAAGCGCATTGATTTTCCAAATTTTGCACTTATAATATCTAAACGTTTCATAAAAGAAAACCATAATTTAACGTATTAATTTAGACAGAGCTACACCTTTACCTCTCCCTCCCTAACCTGTTAGACAGTATTTTTGAAGGTGTTCACCCAGAACCCCATCCTATGTCCCAGTATCAGAAGATTAGAATTGAAACAATGTACCGAGACTATTGCACACACACACACACACACACACACACACACACACACACACACACACACAC
>NW_004799201.1:9548-16545 GCF_000002075.1 Aplysia californica | reverse complement strand
ATACATACATACATACATACATACATACACACACGCACACACACACACACACACACACACACACACACACACACACGCACACAAAGGAAAGAAACTATAAAGGGCAAGGGAAAGATAAGGGTAGCAAAAAGTAGCCAGGACTAGTACTCTAAGTGCACATATGGTAAATTACGTTATGAAACTATCTTGAAATGTTAATGCTGGCTTTGTTTTCCCCAGTTCTGTTATTTTTGGGAATTTATTGCTTCTACGACCCCCCCAAAAAAAAACAACAAAACAAACAAAAAACAAAAAAAACAACAACAACAAAAAAACAAAACAACAACAACCCCCAAACAAAAACATGTCACTTTGAAAAAAAGACATAATATTCCTCAAAGGCTAATAATTGACAGTAAGCGATTTATTCCCACTCAATTCGTGTTATTCTTGCGACGCAACTCATATCAGACCCCGTCTATGGTGTAACGGTTTGGTGCTTCGCCGTCGCGCGCAAAAGACATGAGTTCGATTCCCCTGCGGGGAGATATTTTTATCGAGTGTCTTCGTGCGTCTACAGGGACATTGTATCCCCCTCGGCGGCCCGGTTTGGTTCTAGCAGGCAGGACCGAAGCCGCCAGACCACATCCTAAAGGATCAAAATAATGTATGTGGTGATGCAAATATACCTCCAATTTTAATACAATAATAATAATATTGATGGATAGCATTTGTATGGCACAAATTCTTGCTCAAAAGCAAGTTATATGCGCTTAACAATCTGTATTATTACTCCAGCAGACCTTGTGGCACTCTGAAACAATCACACAGTGCATGCAAGTACACAAACAAAATAAATAAAAAGCAACTGATTGGACTAAAACTCACTTGTTTGTCAGCTAGATGTTTAAGACCCCTTGCAGTGTCCAAGGACAGTTTGATCAGGGCCTGAGGTCTAAGAGCCGTATGCAAGAACGGTGACGTCGTGTTATCGTACTCGTGCAGTGACGTCAGACGCCGGCTCTGACGTAGGAACGTCCTGAGGTCTCCGTGCTTGGCGTACTCCATGGCTACGTACATCACTCCTGGAGTAACAAAGTGAAGATGTGTGTAATTTGGTTTCAAAACAGCGTGCACGCTCACTCACTCATCATCATCATCATCATCATCATCATCATCATCATCATCATCATCATCATCATGATGATGAGGTGTGCTTCTTCTCAACATGGGTGAAGGAGGCAACGTGGCAACAAATAATTCAGATCGAAGGGAAAAAGAGACCATTCAACCCCACTCCACGCCTGTGGGCGTCTACCTGGATAGACAGCTAACTTTCAACAAGCACATTGAGGAAGTGTCAAAAGTGCAACCTCAAAAATGAAGGTTATCGGTGCTGTCAGCAACTCAAAATGAGGCTGGGGTAAGGAGTCGCTCAAGAAAGTAAATAAGATGTTTGTGAAAAGCAAGATGGATTATGCTGCCCCAGCGTGGCAGCCTTGGCTGAGTGAGACCAGTGCAAAGGCCCTGGACAGAATACAAAACAAAGCCCTCCGCCTTGTATCAGGTCAACTGAAAACAACACCAACATAAGCGCTGAGCTATGAGACCAGAATTGTGCACTACACCACCTATACAAAAAGAACATGCCTCAAGCCTGTAGAGATGGCTAAGAGATTGCCAGACAACCATCCTAGAAAGAAAGCCCTTGATCAAGCAGTCAAGCCTAAAAACAGCAGGAAAAGTTGGTTTCGGATGGGCACCGATCTAGCAGACCACCTCCCCCCGCTGAAGCAGGGAATCGATGGCTGATCAATCTGGTGAGAGCTTGTCCAGGGGAGACCCATGGCGAAATCGAAATTCGGACAGAACTGAGAGGAGTAAAAGGCAAAGGTGATGATCCTGTAAAGGCACGTGAAGCTGCTGAGGATGTGATCAAAGAGGTTGGTGCAGATGTGACAATTTTCACCAATGGATCGGCTGACGCAGGATACCGCGAAGGTGGAGCAGCAGCAGTGGTGATGATGAATGATGAACCACCACGAACAGAAATTATTAAAACTAAAGATGCATTCCTTACATCATCTTTTGACGAGGAATGCCAGGCAATGATGTCTGCTGCACAATGGATTGCTGACAATTGCCACTGTAGAACCAACGTGCTGATCTTGACCGACTGTCAGTCCCTCTGCAAAGGGCTGCTAGGCAACAGCTCGGACATAAATGATTTGCGCCGCAAGTTCAGTGAAGCCACAGCCACAATGAAAATCCAGTGGATTCCAAGCCATGTTGAAATAGAAGGAAATGAGGCTGCAGACCAAGCTGCTAATGAAACCAGAGAGATTGAAGGAGACAGACGACCAACAACATACAGAGTAGTCTTTCCCGTGATAAAGAGGGAAATCAGAGACCCACCTTGCAGTGCTAAGTACCAGCACCTGGAAGATGTGTATTCTGGGTACTCCTATAAGCAGGAACAAAATATCACATGTCACTGGGACCATATTGAGCTAGCCAGACTGCGGTCAGACCATCACTGGAGCTAAAGATGGTATAAGAACTTTGTAAATGAAGAGCTCAGCCCATGTTGCCGAAGATGCGGTCATGAAAAGGTGGATGTCAAACAAATTTTAATGTTTGAATGTCCAGGAACAATGGCAATTCGAATGGAGTTATTTGGACGAGTGGAGGTGCCGCTAAGCATATTGACAATGGAGTCGAAAAAGAGCCTCGCTCTCGCTCGAAGATTTCTTCGTGGAGTCCGCCAGGCCCATTAAGGAAAAAAAATCATCATCATCATCATCATCATACAACTACTATTACATAGAACGGCAAGGAAGGGGAAGAAACAAATAGTGCCCAAAGGCCCGAAGCCAAATGCAAGGTATTTCAAATTTTCTTCACTGCGTTTTTTTTTGGAATAAAAAACTGCACGAGTCTTGTCATTTATCATAACACCAGTTCCAATACAATACAGGTCATGGAATCTCCCAATGGTAATGTTATTCCAGGGGCACTATCTTTGAACAGTAAACCAATTTCCGATAGGGCCCAGCCAAATAAGGTAGAGAGCCCCGATCCTTCATCCCTATCCTCACAAAACAAAGAAAACAAAAACAACCCAAAAAAAAAAAAACACGAAAAAAACCAACGATCACAATCGCACTTTGTCCCAGCTCACAATTAAATTCAGTGGTGGTGCACAGTAAACTGTAACACGAGAAATATGCAAACAGAATATAACAATAATAATATTAATAATCGAGTACCAAACTCAAACAAATTGTGTCAACTGTAAATCAAGCTACAGACGTGTGCAATTTAATTGATTGTGCTCTTTGCCTTACACACAAAGGACAGTTAGTAGTTCCGCTCTCCCATTCAGCGCGTGACTCTTACCTCTGATATGACATGCACCGACCAGACACACAACATTAGGATGTTTTCCAACACGTTTGAAAATGGAAAGCTCGTTCAGGAAGTCTCGCTTGTCTTTCTCGGAAGCGTTGTCTGGGGAACCAAAGGCATTGTGCATTAGGGATCCTTCAATGGTAAATTATTAAAGAAGAAAGAAAGATGACTGAAGTGGTCGTTACTCGATATTTTATTGTCAAATAATGTGCCCGTCATTCTCATAAGACATACTTTCTCTGTAGTTTGATATGGCCATTATCGTTGCCATAACCGCGAATATCCGTCTAACGGATAATCAAACACTGAAGTACAGAATAGACATAATACACATGTTATTATCACGGTGTTGTGAGAAACTCGGATAGATGGAGGGCGCAACCGGCAGATCCTACTTTTCCCTTTCTGTTGCTCCGGTCTGTCTATCTGTCGTGCTTTTACCTCTTTTGCTCCGGTCTGTCTATCTTGCTTTTATTCTGCACGAAATGACAGTTATTACCGTCTTGTTGAGCCTTTTTTAAAACTAAATTTATAACTTAACTAAACTACTCCTAGTGTTTTAACATCCCCTTTGCAACAATTTAGACAATTTAGGAGGCAGTCTTCTGGCCTGCCTGTCAGTGCCAACCTGGGCTAAGAGAGATACAACATCCCAACAGAAAGACCGAGATACTCGATAAAAATTTCTTCCAACTCAGGAATCGAACTTGGGTCTTCTGTACGCAACAGCGAAGCGACTAACCACTCCTCTACAGACTCCAGTCTAAAGTACACAAAACTAAAATGGTATCAAGTAACATGAGGAGTGCGGTTGCACAATAATTGTTTGGCCCGCCAACTAACTCTAATTGTGTTTATAGGATCCACTGACAAATAGAGACAGAGAAGCGTCTAGCCATAATAAACAACATCATCCCCATCTTGACGACTAATACTGCTTGCATAGTTGTAGGTAGTTTATGACACGACGGGCCAGAACTTTTAATATGTGAGGCGTACTGACAAAATGAGTTACTTCTCGGATTTTAACCCTTTGAGTAAAGGTATGTCAAATTTATAGGCGGAGTTTTTATAATTTATTAGTGTGAAATATTAAAAGACACATTATGCTAAAAGAAAATCTCATCAATTGAAAATTTACAAATTTGAACCCAGTAGCGATTTTTGGTTAACCTCTCCATTCATGGATTGCCAGAAACAACTCATTTGTCACCTTTGTTCAGGAATGGGAAGAAATAATTGCAATTGCACCGAAAAATAAATGGAGCAGACCACACCATATAATTCTAAATAATGTTGTATAACCTTCTCCCCTTCCCCGAAACAACCACACTGAACGAATAATGGAAAATCTCTCAAGAGTTGACAAATAAATAGTGGTTAACTCACACGCGGAGTAGTCCAAATGTCTTTAATAGAAGCTCAGTATGCAGAAGTAACCCCCCCCCCCACACACACACACGTTCTTAAAATCATAAGTGCTTAATAAGTCTTTCGCGAATGACATCACAGCCGCTCGTGTGGCCCCATAGAGAGTGCAGACCTCGGTTGAGAATTTCTTGGAAGGAAAAAGAAGTCAAGGTAGTTCGAAAACGAGGGCTCAGATGCACTTGAACAACTCACCTTTCAGTGATTTGATGGCCACTGGGATCTTGTTACCGCTTATCTTGACCTGACCTTTCTTGACCTGACCAAACTGCCCGTTGCCCAACAACTCGTTGCCAAGGTTGAGTTGACCCCTCTGTAGCTCCCATGGGCTTCCAACAATTTGCTCGTAGGTGTTGGTGAGGTGTTCCGTGCTCTGATAGAGGGGGGGGGGGCGGGGCAAAACAGATGGTCCATGAAAAACTACACACTTAAAAGCAGATTATATTGCTAGGTATAACCTTGCATGTTGCAGCCCGAAACAGAAAAACGTGACTTTGGGGAATTTAAGAAATGATCGCAGGGGTCATTTAGCGTTCAATCTTAGCACCAAACCGTGTAAATATTAGCATAATAGAATAACATTTGTATGCTTCAAAATGGACATTATCGTTGCCATAATCGTTTACATTGCTTTTCGACTTCTTCTACTGGTGTATGTGGTGTAGTGCGTAATAGTTAAGCCCTTCTCCGTCGAGCGCAGAAGTTCGATTCCTGTGTGGGACGACTACTTTTATCGAGTAACTCCTTTTGTTTGCTGGGACTTTCTTCTCAGCCCTGGTTGGCCCTGACGGGCCGCATCGGAGTAGAGCGCCAACTAATTAATGTTCAAAATTGTGTAGGGAGACCGAAACACATCTACATTTATAACGCAGCAAGGTGCAAAAGTAGTGGTATACAGTAAATATCACATCATTGTCGCAATACTTAAAATTCATTAAAACTATTCTCACGTTAAATTGGTTGGTCTTTTGGGTATATCTTTAATTTCATTAAATATAATATTTTAATGCATCTAATCTGATTTGCAAATAACTTTGTATGTAATAAAAATGATAACTCATCCGTCAATTCTGACGATGATCAATACATCTGTAGAGGAGAATATTTCTCCAACGAAATAAAAGAGTTAGGAGAACTAAAGGTAAAGATGACTTGAGTCTTCTGCTGTGGCCGATGAGACCAATTCTGGCAGAGAAAAGTTCGCAACATTTTGAACATTTAAAAACTCCACTTCCGCTTGTGGATCTGGGAAGCGTGCGAGCTTCTCTCTTGGTTTGGGCATTTTTTTATGTATGGAGCCTCATATCATTTGCTGTCTACTGCGACTGCAGTTCTCCAGCAAATAACTTTAATCAATTAAGTATTAAGATAAGATAAGATAAGATAATACTTTATTATCCCAGAGGGACATTTTTCTTGACTGTACAGGACCGTAAAAAAACATGCAGGTATACATAAAAATGTATATTATGTATATTATCACTCTCATTAAATTTCAATATGAGAAGAGAAGTAAAGCTGACAAAATGTACATATCACAGCACATTCAACCACAATGATGTGATAATTGTTGTATACCTACTGTAGCAACTCCCTGTACGAGTATATCACACACTGACAAAGGTATGTATGAAACTGTGGCTCACCGTAGCGTTGTAGAGTCTTCTAAGAGCGTGCTTGCGGGGACGGACGACGACAAAGTAGATGAAAAACGCAGAAATCATGACGACCGCAACGATGAGAGCGATGATGAGAAGAGGGAAAGTTGGCGTGGAATGGAAATTTGGGGCAGCCTTTGGAATACCTGTGAAAATGGAGATTCACATTGCTGATGTCAATTTTTCTTTCTGAAAACCTCATTTGGCTTTAACGAATTGTATCGATTCCTGTTATCCCAATTCAGACTTCATAAATGGCGCCTGTGATTCTATTATTAAATCGTTTTGTTTGCGAGCAGAAGACGTGAGTTCGATTACTGCGAAGGGGAGATTTACTTTAAGGAATATCTTCGTTTTTCTGTTGGAGTTTTGTATCTCCCTCAGTTTGGCTTGGCTTGGCTTGGCCCTGACAGGTTTGATCAAAACAGTCCGCCCCCTAATTGATCTTAATCTGTCGCGGTGGTGCATAACATTGTTGGTACATTAAGATACACACATAATATGCACACACACACACACTT
>NW_004799201.1:7713-9235 GCF_000002075.1 Aplysia californica | reverse complement strand
ATATATATTATAATACGTATATGATTCTGGCAATCCAGGGAGACCGAACGAGAAGATGTTTGCCGTAGAGCTACATCGCCTAAAGATGTGCATTCGTATTTACGTTAAAGTGAATGGGGGAAATGAAATAAATGTTGCTTTCTATCTGATCCCAAGCCTACGTTAAAAAAAAACCGCTTATACACCCCATCAAAGCCCTACCTCATTGCAAAGTAAAATCAATACCATGACCCCGATGCTTTGCATAATCGTGCCAGTTCAGAATTAGCTCAGCTCTGTTAAGATGTAGCTCGAAATGTGCCAAATGAGGGATGGTTGAACAGATTTACTAGGTCATTTGACAGGTTGCTGTAGCTCGATTTAATTCGAGTGCGGCGCGGTAATCAGGATTGTTTTGACTAGTTTTGGTTCCGGAATAAGTAATGAATTGCCTTCTTTTATGTAAACAAAATGAATTAAAATATGTGGCGCAGACACTAATCATGACTGGTTTACGTCACCATGTACCCCCCCCCCCCCGCCTCTAAAAACACAAGAAAAAAGTAAGACGACAACAAGTTATAACCAGTGCACATTGCAGTACCTTTCGTCAAATCTCCATCTGAGACACAATATTTGTTACATTTGAGGCGGTCAGGCTTTTCTTCATGGAGGCACAAAAGCTATCCTTTCAACACAATTTGATAAAACCCTCCAAAGCTAAACATGTTTGTTGTTCGAGGCTAGGTCATGCTTGGAGACGTTTGAAGGAAACAACTAAATAGAATGATACTATGCATTGCAAGAATCAAGTCTTTTGTTTGCGCATGGAATGCGTGTCAGGAAGATTTAATATTTCGTTGAGTTAAGTCCGTCTGTTAACAAGAATGTAAAGTCTTATCAAGCGGGGGGTGGCTACGACCGATAAAATAAAAAAGAAATTTTTGTTTGTTTGTAAGCGTTTTACGACACTTGCAACACTCTAAGGTCACATACGTGCCGAAGATTAGAGGTGTCACAAGAGAGTAACAAACACACACACAAAAAGAAGTAGTGGAGATCAGGACAGTAGATGTTTGATAGGAAAGAAGGAGCAAACCACAACAGAGCACCTGCCAACCACCCATCCAAGCAATTCTTGTCTCGTGCCTAAGAGGTCAAAAGTGTGTCGACGGGACCGCAAAAATGTGTTAATCGTGACACAATCAATCCTAAATCTAAAAGAAAACAAGTCATTTTATTATTTTTTTTAAAAGATAAAATCTGACAAGCAAAGACAAAGCCGGTGAAGGCTCTACTCACCTTGATCACATTTCTCCCCAGACCAGCCCTCCTCACACCCCTCACTGCACGCGCCTGTCACACTGTCACACCCGTCTCCGTCCTTGCAGTGAGCACACAGGAACTTGCAGTCTTCTCCGTACGTGCCTGCCGTGCAATCTGAAGTCAAGGATTGGAGTTATTATGACATCTAGATACAACTAATTGTGAATGAATGAATGAATGAATGAATGAATGAATGAATGAATGAATGAATGAATGA
>NW_004799201.1:2398-5265 GCF_000002075.1 Aplysia californica | reverse complement strand
TGTGTGTGTGTGTGTGTGTGAGTGAGTGTGTGTGTGTGTGTGTGTGTGTGTGTGTGTGTGTGTGTGTATAAAATGGAGGGGGCGTTGCCGTTCTGTCTCCGCATGCAACAAATCATACGACCTCAGTTATATATCACTCTAATATAAGATGTTATGTAGGATAAAGAGGCGGGGCCTCTGGCTCTTTTTGATGGAAATGGTTTTATTTTCCTCTGAAAAAGTTAATCCACATAATGGTGTACCAATGTACTCCTTTTTACATGAATCATATTAACCTAAAGGTTATTAACCTTTCTAAGTAACATGCAGTAATCTTTGACTTTATTTTTCCTTATCGGTGACGTCATATTCAAACACAAAAAAACTAGACTATAATTCGAAAGTCCGAGCGATGTAACAAAAGCCAACCGAATTTTCCCTTGAATTGGTTGTAAGTTATTTTTTCCAAATCTGGATACTAGATCTAGGTCTAGCTTATCTGCTTTGGAACTAACAATTCTGTCTAAAGTGGCACACGAGAACAAAACTGTGTGTGTGTGTGTGTGTGTGTGTGTGTGAGAGAGAGAGAGAGAGAGAGAGAGAGAGAAAGAGAGAGGCAGACAGACAGAAAGACAGACAGACAGACAGACAAACAGACAAACAGACAGACAGTGACAGAGACAGACAACAGAGACACAGAATGAGACCGAAAGGCAACCACCACAAAAAAACCAACAAAAAAACCCAACAACAACCCTCAACAAACCGCAATGTCAATAAAAACGATCACAACACACACGCAAGAAAGTAAACTAGATTCTAGAAGGGAAAGACTTTACCTTCTTTGCACACGTCTCCGCGAAAACCACGAGCACATCCACCTTTGCAGACGCCTGTCACATGATCACACGCCCCCTTTAAGCACCGCCCACAAGTGTGTTGACAGTTCTCCCCGTACACGCCTGTGTGACACCCTGGAAGGACAGTAGAGTCTGCGTGCTTATAGCAAGGCCGGGGGGAAGGCCTGTGATGGTAAAACGGCTACAGCAGCAGCATTAACTCCCAGATTCCCAGATTACGACAATTGCATCTACAGCAACAAGAAGAACAATAACCGCCATCGTGGAAATGATACCCCCCAAAAAAACAAAAAACAAACAAACCAAACCCCACCCCCAAAAAACAAACAAACAAAAAAAATCCCCAACAACAGCGGGAACAACAACAACAATAACTATTTGCAGCAACATCTGCAGCAGGATCAACGACTACAGCAGCAAAAATCGATGACACAAGAAAGATAGCGGTCAGTCAGTGCTAGGGAAAATTAACTATAATATAGACACATCACTACCCTAGAGTCATTAAGTTCTATCTGCTCAGTACCTAGTTTTGAGAAATTTGACGTTAGTAACTTTTGTTTCACAACATGTCAAGCTTTTCCGAATGCAATTCTCTGAATATCTTGGTAACGACTGCATAATTTTACGATTTTGATAGCGCGTATAGAACATTTAGATTTTAGTTTCTGACATCATGGTCTTAGTAACTCAAAACGCCCAGAATGTCGGATAGAACTTTGTAATTCTAAAGCAGTGATATGGGGACAACAGATGAACATTTTCAAAACAGAAGGTAGAGAGAAAAGATCTCAGGGTAAAAGAAAAGTATGACAGTAACAACCCAAACTGTAACTCTGTTAACAACTCCAGATGTTGAGCACTCGGTAAAGCAGTTCAGAAGGGTGGTTTATACTTTACTTTTACCCAAAATCAGAGGTAGATCCGAGGACGTAACTTACTGTTGTCACAGAAAGGACCAGACCACCCGGGTTCGCATCCCTCGAGGCACTCCCCGGTCACGTGATGGCAGGTGCTGTTTCCGACGCAGTGACCACAGGTGTCAGCGCAGTCCATGCCATAGAACCCGGGTCCGCACTCTGTGGGAACACAGCGAGCGTTTAGTTTTAGTAAGAGCTTTACGACACTTGCAACACAATAAGGTCATAATGTACGCGCGTAAGTGCCGAAGAATAGATGTGTTACAAGAGAGTAACACATTATGCAACAAAGAAGGAGGAGAAATAAGGACGATAGATGTTTGATAGGTAGGGCAATGCCCACTTTTGGTGTAGGTCAAGATTTCTGGAAACCTCCGAAATCTGGGTTAGCCCGCTCGTCCTTAAAAGCGACCATATTATACCGATACATGTAACAACAGGTTCTTGGCGAAACGCCAAACCTGAAGCAAACTAAAGCATGCTTTTAGGTAAAAGTCTACCCCAGCCCTTCATGAACTAAATCGAGCCAGAACTCATTCATAGCCGGGGTCTCCAATCTCTGTGGTGTTCTACACGTGGATCAGTGAGGCGTCATTTGCAAAAGCAGCTTTTAACAAACTTTTAGAATAGGGGGATCAAGTAGACTTTTATCCAACATTGAAGAGAACTCAAGTTCGGCCAAGTTTTGAACTAACTTGCGGGCTTGCATTTATTCCTGGCCTTGCTCCCATAATGATGGCATATTGTAAACTACAAAAAAGTAAACAATTTAGATATGACCAGTTAAGAAAGTGTATGTTATGTGGCATGTTATTCTGGTTAGCCGTATTTACTCAAGGCATTAAACAAAATTTGACGTTAAATTAACGCGAAAAAACAAACTCAAGTGCCAATCTCATAAGCAGGACACCAGAATACATGTCAACGTAAACTGATTTTTAGGTGAGAGAGAGTAGACCAATGGATAGAGAAGGGGAGTGCGTGCATGAAAGAGAAAGAGAGAGAGAGAGAGCGATGCAGAGAGAGCAATAATAATGAGAAAGAGAAAGACAGAGACAGAGAGAGAGAGAGACAGAGAGAGAGAGAGAGAGAGAGAGAGAGAGAGAGA
>NW_004799201.1:0-1122 GCF_000002075.1 Aplysia californica | reverse complement strand
TCTTCTTCTTCTTCTTCTTCTTCTTCTTCTTCTTCTTCTTCTTCTTCTTCTTCAATGAAAAGAGACATGGTTTAACTCTAATCTCTTCGCTGAGATGCTCTATGAAAAGACAATTCTATTATTATCTTTCTTTTTCTGTTGCCAAACTAATCAAGAGTTCATTGTAATCTTGTTGTGCCTCATCCTCTTTTGTCTTCTAAAACTTTGCAATTATCACTTCTGTGGTCGAAAACAAGCGGATTGGTGTTATCGATATTTTTAGTTAAACAAATTATGTTGGACATTGTGCGCCGCGTTTCCTAATGCTAATTTTCTTGATTGTTGTTTACGTTGTCACGTGCTGCTACTGTTGTTGCCCGAGATGTGATTGTTACTCTCATTGCTGCTGTTGTTGTTATTGTTGTTGTTGTTGGTGGTGGAGGTGATGGCGATGTCACTGTTGTTGCTGTTGTTGATATTGTTGTAGTTGTTGTTGTTTTTATTGTTGCTGTTGTTGTTGTTGTTGCTGTTGTAGTTGTTGTTGTTGTTGTTGCTTTCGTTGGTTGTGATATGTACGTTGTTACTGTGTAACTGCTGCCGCTGCTACTACTACTGTTGCTGTTGCTGTTGCTGTTGCTGTTGTTGTTTTGATTGTTTCTCTCTACTACTGCTGTCTTCAAAATTATCTTGGTTTTAATTTGCTCTGTGGGTATGCAATTGCATCGATTCTAAGGGAAGCAATTCAAACATTCCTGACATTCTAATTCTTACCAGAGTTGCACTTCTCTCCCTTGAATCCTGCAATGCACCCATCAGTACACACCCCTGTGACGATGTTGCACGGCTTGTCGTCATAGCAATGGCCGCAAGACTTGAGACACTTGTGGCCGTAACGATAGGAGGGGCACACTACACGCATCAAAAAAAGAAAAGAAACAACTATATCTATATCTATAAGCAGTGGGGAGAAGACGGGACGTCTAAGAGAACAGAAACATTGTATTTAGGGAAACTACAAGTATCATCAAATAAGGGTGTGTGTGTGTGTGGTTGGGTACTAAGGACAAAAGAGGGTCTGAAGATTTTCTCTAGACTCAAGACCAAGAACGTCGAGATGGGACAGAGAAAGAAACACACTTGATG
>NW_004799200.1:21058-23030 GCF_000002075.1 Aplysia californica | reverse complement strand
GTGACTGTGTTGGGTGACTCATCTGTCTACGGTTGTGTTGGGTGACTGTGTTGGGTGACTCATCTGTCTACGGTTGTGTTGGGTGACTGTGTTGGGTGACTCATCTGTCTACGGTTGTGTTGGGTGACTCATCTGTCTACGGTTGTGATTCCTTCACTGGTGAAATGAAATGTTCAGCTTGGTTGTCCAGATATTGTTCAACTTTGACCTCTCAGTGATGCCCAACCCAGCAGCTGTTGCGAACAAATCGGCTGTGATGTGGAGGGATGCCATGAGGTGTTGTCTCTGTCTACTGGAGAATGTTGTAGAGAGGAGAACCTGCCCGGCAAAGACAGTACCGTGTACGGCACATTTCCACAGTGTAGGATGGGAAAGGAAGTAGAGCGTGTTTGTGAAGGACTTCAATTGTTTGGCGATATTTTTTTTTTTTTAAAGCACGGGATAAATGAACCAAAATAACGACTCAAATTATGACTGGAAATGAGAAGAGAAACCACCGACGCGAAACTCACGTCCAATTTAATCGACGATCGACACTTGGAGGGTCAATGTTGATTTTGATACGATTGCTTACAATAGTGTGCCCGTTATGTGAGAAATGAAAACGATTTACAGAAAAGTAGAAAACGTTTGCACTAGTGGTGAGAGGGATGCTCTCTCTCTTCTCTCGTGTCTTTTTTAACTCCCAGTGGAGCACAGGCCATTTTTTAACTCCCAGTGGAGCATAGACCATTTTTTAACTCCCAGTGGAGCACAGGCCATCAACAACATTTCTCCAGCGAAGCCTGTCCTGAGCATCCTTTTCTAGCTGTTTCTATGATGTCCCCACCTTTTCCATTTCTGCATGTACCGCTCGCCTCCATGTCATCTTTGGTCTTCCTTTCTTACGTTTTGTGGATTCCACGTCAAAGCCTGTCTGATGATGCTTGTCGGGGGTCTCCTCAGGGTGTGTCCAATCCATTTCCATTTCTTCAGCTGTATTTCTTCCTTTACTGGCCTTTGGCTTGTTCTTTCCCACAGTTGAGCATTAGTGACTGGATAGTACCACTTGATCTCCACTATCCTTCGTAGACATCCATTTACGAAGCTCTGCAGTTTCCTTGCTGCTGATGCTGTGAGCCTCCATGTCTCTGAACCATACAGTAGAACAGTCTTCACGTTTGCTTTGAAGATCCTCAGCTTGGTGTTCAATCCCAGTTCCTTAGACATTCATATATTCCTGAGAATGATGAATGCTGCTCTTGCCTTTTGGGAGAGGGATACTAAATGCCAGGCTTGGTGAGGTGTGACCAGTTTGGAAGCCTGGAACAAATGTTCGGAAATGTCAAAGCTTTTTTTTTTTTGTCGTATGGTTAGCAGGTAGGTTTTTTTTAAAGCTTATCATTAGTCACATATAGATTGTGTGTAGAGATTGATTTTCAGCGGGAATTATGAGTATGATTATGAATATTATTATTATTATTGTTATTTTTATTATAATTGTTTGGCAGGAAGTTTAAAAGCTTCTTCTTGGTGGTCTAGCCTGCAGGAAGGGGAGTTGTATTTGGGGGTTTTTTGGTCAATTTCACGGCCAGGGGTTCAAATGTGTGGAGAAGTTGTTGTTGCTAGCACTTGTAGCTGATCAACTCGATCTGAGCCAGCCACCAAGTTGCCATGATTTTCCTCGTCCTTCGATCTGAGCCAGCCACCAAGTTGTGATGATTTTCATCATCCTTTGATCTGAGCCAGCCACCAAGTTGCCATGATTTTCCTCGTCCTTCGATCTGAGCCAGCCACCAAGTTGTCATGATTTTCTTCATCCTTTGATCTGAGCCGGCCACCAAGTTGTCATGATTTTCCTCGTCCTTCGATCTGAGAATATTTCCTCTCCACATGGAGTCTTGTCTAGGAGAGCCAAGTTCCCCACCCTTGACCTCACCTACTTGCATATATTAGAGCATTTAAAACCTATTTGCATATGGTCTCTTTTAAG
>NW_004799200.1:15652-16739 GCF_000002075.1 Aplysia californica | reverse complement strand
GTCTCTCTGACAATGTTCCGGCATAATTGTTTGTTCTTCTCCGTCCTGACATTGTGGTTTGGTGATGTCTGGCCCTTGTAGATATTGGAATATCCTGATTGTTTGCGGCTTCAAAGTCGGACCACGTGTATCAAACTGCTGTCTCAGCCTCGTTTATAATATATAATATATATATATTATATATATATGTACGAATGGTGTTTCTTTTTCTAATTCCTTACCACTTATGCTTTAACGTAGGCGAGACATTCCACTGTTTGTAATTTGTCCAATTGTTTACTTGTTCACGGTTTGTTAAATAAATTGCGCAATGACTTAATTTAAACTTTGAAAAGTTTGTTTGCCTTATGTTCTTGTGTACTTAAACAGGTGTTTTTTTTTCTTTCAATGTATTGTATTATATGTATGTACATACATATATTAAGATAAATAGGGGGGCTCTTCACTCAATCAATAGGTCCCAGGTTCAAAACCTGACAACGAAGGAAAATTCTCTTCTCTACTGTCTCCTTTCACCTCCTTTCCTGCTCTCTAGCAATGTTCTGTCGTTTGCTTTCGTCTCCACTATGTGCCTCCACCCCCTCACCTCCTTTGCCCCCTCCTCTGGGCTCCTGACTCTTTCTGCAGACTTTCCACTGCTATTCCATGGCTCCTTCTTACTGCTGTCTTTCAGGCACACCCCTGATCTTCTGGTAGGAAAGATCTACACCAAGCCTTCTTGGAAAAGGTCGAAAAATAGTCTCGTGTGCAAGTTGGGCACGTTAAAGACCCCTTGATGATCCAGAATCAAAAAGAGTAGTCTCCCAGACAGCAGGACTTCCTTGGCTGACTGCGGCACTGGGTCAGCAAGGTGGACAAGCGGAGTCCTATGTCCAACTGACGTAGGACCGCCTTTCAATAACTACTCAGCGGTGGCCAACCTATTGCCGATGCTCCGCTTTGAGGCGTTGTCCGACAGCCAGCCGCCACAGCGGCTTTCACGCATCAAAGTAAAGTCGGCTCGGAGTTGGCTGCATTAGATTAAAGGGACACAATTTTATAGGTTCCTATTCTTGCCTGACATATTCGTATGTCCCGTTAAAATACC
>NW_004799200.1:12369-15552 GCF_000002075.1 Aplysia californica | reverse complement strand
TCTCTCTCTCTCTCTCTCTCTCTCTCTCTCTCTCTCTCTCTCTCTCTCTCTTAGTATCTTTAGATCATCCCTACTATTTTCTAGTTCATCATGAGTTTTTCTGAACTAATCCTCAGTATTTTATAGTTCATCTCCAACATGTTCTAGCTCAACCCTAATATTTTCTAGCACATCCCCAGTGGTTTTTTTAGCAAAACCCTGATATTTTTTTTAGATCATCCCCAGCAAATTTTCTAGTTCACCCCCAGTATTTTTTAGCCCAACCACTGTATTTTCTAGCTCATCACTAGTATTTTTCACCGCATCCCAAATATTGTTTAGCTCATCCCTAATGTTTTCTAGTTCATAACCAACGTTTTCTAACTCATCCCCAGTATTTTCTAGCTCAGCTCCAATATTTTCTAGCTCATCCCTAGTATTTTTTTTAGCTCAATCCCCAAAAATGTCTAGCTCAACCCTCATATTTCCAAGTTCATCCCCAGTATTTTCTAGCTCAACCTTAACATTTTCTAGCTCATTCCCACTATTTTTTAGCTCAACCACAGTATTTTGTGCCTCATTCCCAATATTTTCTAGCTTATCCCCACTATTTCTGAAAATTCCAATGGTCTCCAGACTTTTATATCTCGTCCCCAACACTTTCTACCTCATCCCCCAATATTTTTAATCTCATCAAAAATATTTGCTACCACAACCACATAATTTTCTAGCTCATACCCACTATTTTCTAACTCATCCCCACTATTTCTAGCTCTTCTCCAATATTTTCTAGCTCATTCCTAATATTTTGTAGCTCAACTACAGTATTTTCTAGCTCGTCACTAATATTTTTCACTTCATCCCAAATATTTTCTAGCTCATCCCCAGTATTTTTTTCCCATCCCCAATATTTTCTAGCTCATTCTCAATATTCCTCAGGCTTTCCAATCTCACCCCCAATATTTTTTGGGATCTCATCCACGATATATTATGGCTTATAACTAGTATTTTCTAACTAATCACTAATATTTTTTCAGCTCATACATTATATTTTCTAGCTCATCCCCAGTATTTTCTAGCACATCCCAGTGTTTTCTAGCTCACCCCCGGTTTTTCTAGCTCATCCCCAGTGTTTTCTAGCTCACCCCCAGTATTTTCTAGCCCATCCCCAGTGTTTTATAGCTCCATCCCCAGCATTCCTCAGTATTTTCTAGATCATTCCCAGTATTTTTTAGCTAATCCCCAAAATTTGCCAGTATTTCCTAGCCCATTCCCAAAATATTCTGGCTTATCCTAAATATTCCACTGTGTTTTCTAGCTCATCCCCACTCTTTTCTAGCTAATCTTCAATATTTTCTAGCTCATCCCCAGTACTTTCTAGCTCAACCCTAATATTTTCTATATCATCCCCATTATTTTCTAGCTCATCCCCACTTTTTTCTAGTTCATCTCCAGTATTTCGTAGCCCAGGCCCAGTAGTTTATAGCTCATCCTTAACATTTTCTAATCATCCCCAGTATTCCTCAGTATTTTTAGATCATTCCCAGTATTTTTTAGCCCATCCCAAAAATTTACAAGTATTATGTAGCCCATCCCCAAAATATTTTGGCTTACCCCAAATATTCCCCAGTATTTTCTAGCCGAACCCTAATATTTTTAGCACATCCCCAGTGTTTTTTAGCTTAACCCTAATGATTTTTCTATATCATCCCCACTATTTTTTAGTTCATCCCCAGTATTTCCTAGCTCAATGACAGTATTTTCTAGCTCATCACTAATATTTTTCACCTCATTCCAAATATTCTATAGCTCGTCCCTAATATTTTCTAGTTAATTCATAACGTTTTCTAGCTCATTCCAAATATTTTTTATCACCTCCCTAATATTTGCTATCTCATCCCCAATATTCTCCAGACTTTTCTGTCTCGCCCTCACATTTGTTTTTCTCGTCCACAATATTTTCTAGTTTGTCCCCGGTATTTTATAGCTCATGTTCAATATTTTCTAGTTTGTCCCCGGTATTTTATAGCTCATGTCCAATATTTTCTAGGTCATCTCTACTATTTTCTTTCTCAAACCTTATATTTTCTTGATCATCTCTATTATTTTCTATCTCATCCCCATTATTTTCCAGTTCATCCTAAGTATCTTATAGCTCAACCGCTATATTTTCTAGCTCATCCCAATTATTTTGTAGCTCAACAACAGTATTTTCTAGCTCATCCCCAATGTTTGCTAGCTTATTCCCATTATTTTTTTATAAATTTAATGGTTACGGAGTTTTTTTTTATCTCGTCCTCAAAATGTTCTAGCTCAGCCCCCAATATTTTTCATCTCATCCCAAATAATGTCTAGCTCATCCACATTTTCTTCCTCATCCCCAATATTTTCTACCATATCCCCACTATTTTTTAGTTCATCTCCAGTATTTTATAGCACATCCTCAGTATTTTTAGTTCATCCCTAATATTTTCTAGCTCATCCCCAGTATTTTCCTATTTATCCCCAGTACTTTTTAACACTTGTCCAGTATTTCCTAGCTTATTCCTAATAATTTTGAGCTGTTCCCAAATATTTTCTAGCTCATTCTCGACATTTTCTAGATCATCCCAATTTAAGTATCTTCTGGCTGATCCTTAATATTTTCTAGTTCATTCTCGACATTTTCTAGATCATCCCAAGTATCTTCTAGCTGATCCCTAATATTTTGTTAGCTCATCCCCAGACTTTTTTATCTCCCCTCCAATATTTTCTAGCTCATCCCTCAATATTCTTCATCTTATCCCAAATATTGTCTAGTTTATCCACAACATATTTCTAGTTCATCCCCAATGGGTTTTTTTTTACCTAATCCCCACTATTTTCTAGCTGATCCCTAATTTTTTTTAGCTCCTCCCTATTATTTTCTAGTTTACCCCCAGTATCTTTTAGTTCATCTCCAGTATTTTCCAGCGAATCCTCGGTATTGTCTAGTTTATCGTTCATATTTGCTAGTACTTCCTCCCTATTTTCTAGCTCCTCCCCAGTATTTTCCAATTAATTGATCACCAGTATCTTTTTAGCACTTTCTCAGTATTTTCTAGGTTATTCCTAATATTTTATAGCTCATCTCAAATAATTTCTAGCTCATCCCCAATATTTCTAGCTCATCCCCAATATTTCTAGCTCATCCCCAATATTTCTAGCTCATCCCCAATATTTCTA
>NW_004799200.1:9019-12189 GCF_000002075.1 Aplysia californica | reverse complement strand
ATTATAGATCATTTCCAGTATTTTTTAGCTGATCTGCAAAATTTGCCAGTATTATCTAGACCATCCCCAAAATATTCTGGCTTATCCCAAATATTTCACTGTGTTTTCTAGCTCAACCCTAATAATTTTTTTTATCACATCCCGTTTTTTCTAGCTCAGCCCTGATATTTTTTAGATAATCCCCAGCATTTTCAAGATTACCTCTACTGTTTTCTAGTCAAACCACAGCATTTCTTAGCTTATCCCTAATATTTTATAGAACATCTTTAACATTTTCTAGCTCAACACTAATATTTTCTAGCTCATCCTCAGTGTTTTCTAACCCTTGCCCAGTCTTTCCTAGCTTATTCCTAATATTTTTAAGCTTTTCCCAAATATTTTCTAGCTCATCCCCAATATATTCTAGTTCATTCTCGACATTTTCTAGCTCATTCCCAGTATTTTTAAAAATCTCATCCCAGTATCTTCTTGCAATATTCCCCAGACTTTTCTATCTCTTCTCCAATATTTAAAAAAAAATGTTTATCCACGATATTTACTAGCTCATCCTAAGTATGTTCCAGCTAATCTGTAATATTTACTAGCTCATCCTAAACATGTTCTAGCTAATCTATAATATTTTATAGCTCATCCTAAAATGTTCTAGTTAATCTGTAATATTTACTAGCTCATCCTAAATATGTTCTAGCTAATCTGTAATATTTACTAGCTCATCCTAAATATGTTCTAGCTAATCTGTAATATTTTTAGCTCATCCTAAATATGTTCTAGCTAATCTGTAATATTTTTAGCTCATCCCTAATATTTTCTAGCTCATCCCCAGTGTTTTGTAGCTCCGTCCCCAGTATTTTCTAACTCAATCCTGATATTTTTAAAACCATCCCCAGCATTTTCTAGATCATGCCCACTATTTTCTAGTTCATCCCCAGTATTTCCTAGTTCAGGCCAAGTATTTTATAGCTCAACCTAAATGTTTTCTATCTCACCCCCATCTTTTTTTTGAAAATTCCAATGGTCTCCAGACTTTTCTATCTCGACCCAAACATTTTCTAGCTCTTTCCCCAATATTTTAAATCGCATCCCAAATATTTTCTAGCTTAAACACGTCATTTTCTAGCTCATCTCTACTATTTTCTAGCCCTAGTTCAGTATTTTCTAGCTTAGCCCCAATATTTTCTAGCTCAAACCTAATATTTTCTAGGTCATCCTCAATATTTTAAATCTCATCCCCAGCAATTTCTAAATCATCCCCACTATTTCTTAGTTCACCCAAGGTATTTTTCTAGCTCATCCATTATTTTTTATAACTCAACCTTAATATTTTCTAGCTCATCCCCTCTATTTTCTAGCTCAACTACAGTATTTTTAAGCTCATCAGTAATATTTTTAATCCCAACCTAAATACTTTCTAGATCATCCTTTATATTTTATAGTTTATTCCAAACATTTTACAGTTCATCCTCAGTATTTTTTATCACATCCCCAATATTTCTAGCTCATCCTTAACATTTCCCAGACTTTTCTATCTCATTCCCAATATTAGTTTTATCTCATCCACGATAATTTCCGGCTTATCTCTAGTATTTTCTAGCTAATACATAATATTTTCTAGCTCAACACTAATTTTTTAAAACTTATCCCCTGTATTTTCTAGCTCATCCCTTATATTTTCTGGCTCATTCACAATATTTCATAGCCCATCCCCAGTATTTTCTAGCTCATCCCCAGTGTTTCTCAGTATTTTCTAAATCATCCCCAGTATTTCTCAGTATTTTCTAAATCATTCCCAGTATTTTTTAGCTGATCCCTAAATTTTGCAACTATTATCCAGCCCTTCCCCAAAATAGTCTGGCTTTTCCCAAATATTCCACTGTATTTTCTGGCTTATCCCAAATAGTCCACTGTATTTTCTAGTTTATCCCAAATATTCCACTGTATTTTCTGGTTTATCCCAAATATTCCACTGTATTTTCTGGCTTATCCCAAATATTCCACTGTATTTTCTAGCTTATCCCAAATATTCCACTGTATTTTCTAGCTTAACCCTAATATTTTTAAGCACATCCCCAGTATTTTCAAGCCAAACCTTGATATTTTATAGATTATCTGACTATTTTCTAGTTCACCCCAGTATTTTCTAGCTCACCCCAGTATTTTCTAGCTTAACTTTAATATTTTCTAGCTTATCCATACTAGGTTTTAGCTCAACCACAGTATTTTCTAGCTGAACGTCAATATATTTTAGCTGATCCAAACTGTTCTTGAAAATTTCAATGGTGCCAGACTTTTCTATCTCGTCCCCAATATTTTCTAGCTCCTCACCCAATACTTTTCTTATCGGCCCAAATATTTTATAGCTCATCCACAATATTTTCTTGCTCGTCCCCTGTATTTTCTAGCTGAACCCTAATATTTTCTAGATCATCCCCATTATTTTCTAGTTCGTCACCAGCAAGTTTTAGTTCCTCCCCAGTGTTTTTTAAATGATCCCCTGTATTTTTAGCCCTTCTCAGTATTTCCTTGCTTATTTCTAATATTTTCAAGTTTATCCCTAATATTTTCTAGTTCATTCCCGACATGTTCTAGCTCATTCCCAGAACTTTTTATCACATCCTCAACATTCACAAGACTTTTGAATCGCCTCCCCAATATTTTTTTCTCTGATCCACGATGTTTTCTATCTCATTTTCAGTATTTTTTTTAGCTAACCCCTAAAATGTTCTAACCAATCTCTAATATTTCCTAGCTCATCCTCAGTATTTTCTAACTCTATCCAAATACATTTTAGTTGAACCCTACTATTTTCTAGCTCATCCCCAGTATTTCTTAGCTCATCCCCAGTATTTCCTAGCTCATCCCCAGTAGATTCTAGCTCAACCCTGTTATTTTTTAGATCATCCCCAGCATTTTTTAAATATCATTATATCATCCCCATTATTTTCTAGTTCATCCCCAGTATTTCCAAGCTCATTCCAAGTATTTTATAGCTCATCTACAACAGATTAAGCCTAATATTTTCCAGATCATCCAAACTATTTACCCCCTGGATTTTTTTAGCTTAACAACAGTATTTTGTAGCTCATCACTAATATTTTTCACCTCACCCCAAATATCTTTTTCTTCTTCTTCTTCTTCTTCTTCTTCTTCTTCTTCTTCTTCTTCTTCTTCTT
>NW_004799200.1:4904-7977 GCF_000002075.1 Aplysia californica | reverse complement strand
GCATCACCAGTATTTTTAGTTGATTCCCATTATATTCTAGCTCGTCCCAAGTATTTTCTAGATCATCCCCAGTGTTTTCTAGCTGCATCACCAGTATTTTTAGTTGATTCCCATTATATTCTAGCACATCCCCAGTGTTTTCTAGCTGCATCACCAGTATTTTTAGTTGATTCCCATTATATTCTAGCACATCCCCAGTATTTTTTAGCTTAACCCTGATCTTTTTAGATCATCCCCAACATTTTTTAGATCAAGCCCCTTATTTTCTAGTTCACCCCCAGTATTTTGTAACTCAAAGACAGCATTTTCTAGCTCATTACAAACATTTTTTATCACATCATGAATATTTGCTATCTCATCTCCAATATTTTCCAGACTATTCTATCTCATCAATATTTTTCTTTTCATCCACAATATTTGCTTGCTCGTCCCCTGTATTTTCTAGCTGAACCCTTATATTTTCTAGATCATCCCCATTATTTTCTAGTTCATCCCTAGCATTTTCTAGCTCATCCCAAGTATTAAAAAAAATTTCCACAGTATTTTTTTAGCACTCTCAGTATTTTTAGCTTATTTCTAGTATTTTCAAGCTTATCCCTAATATTTTCTAGTTCATTCCCGACATGTTCTAGCTCATCCCCAGAATAATCTCCTCCCCAATATTTTTTTCTCTCTTCCACGATATTTTCCTTCTTATTTTCAGTAATTTTTTTTAGCTAACCCCTAAAAATTTCTTACCAATCCTTAATATTTCCTAGCTCATCCTCAGTATTTTCTAGCTCAATCCAAATAGTTTTTAGCTGAACCCTAGTATCTTTTAGCTCATCCCCCGTATTTTCTAGCTCATCCCTTATATTTTCTAGCTCATCCCCAGTATTTCGTAGCCGAGGCCCAGTATTTTATAGGTCCACCTTCAAAGTTTCTATCTCATCCTGAGGATTCCTCAGCATTTTTTAAACTGATCACCAAAATTTGCCAATTTTATCTTGCCCATCCCCAAACAATTCTGGCATATCCCAAATATTCCCAAGTATTCTTTAGCTCAACTTTCATATTTTTTAGCACACCTCTAGTATTTTCTAGCTCAACCCTGATACTTTTTTAGATCATCCCCAGCATTTTCTAGATCATCCTCACTATTTTCTTGTTTACCCCGAGTATTTTTTAGCTCAACTGCAGTATATTCTAACTCATCCCTAATATTTTATAGCTCATCCCAAATATTTTATAGCTCATCCCAAATATTTTATAGCTCATCCCAAATATTTTATAGCTCATCCCTAATATTTTATAGCTCATCCCTAATATTTTATAGCTCATCCCTAATATTTTATAGCTCATCCCAAATATTTTATAGCTCATCCCAAATATTTTATAGCTCATCCCAAATATTTTATAGCTCATCCCTAATATTTTATAGCTCATCCCTAATATTTTACAGCTCATCTCAAATATTTTATAGCTCATTCCAAATATTTTATAGCTCATCCCAAATATTTTCTTGCTCATTTCCACATTTTCTAGCTTATCCACAATGGGTTTTTTTTTAAATCACATTTCGAATATTTGCTTTCTCATCCCCAATATTCTCATGATTTTTCTATCTCATCCTCAATTTTTTTTTATATCTCATGCACCATATTTTCTAGCTCGTCCCCAGTATTTTTATCTGAACCCTAATAATTTCTAGATCATCCCCATTATTTTTTTTTAAATCTCATCTCCAATATTTTCGAGTTATCACCAGGATATTCTAGCTCTTCCGCAGTATTTTACTATATTTTCTAGTTCATTACCAACATGTTCGATATTTTAATTTGCTGTCTCATCCTTAATTTTTTAAACATCTCATCCACAATATTTTTTAACTCTTCCCCAGTATTTTACAGCTTAACCTTAATACTTCCTAACTCATCCATACCATTTTCTAGCACAACCACAGTATTTTCTAGCTAATTGTAAATATTTTCTAGCTTATGCCCACTATTTTTGTTTATTTCAATTTTCCCCAGAATTGTCTATCTTTTCCCCAACTTTTTCTAGCTTATCTCCCAATACTTTTAATTTCATCCCAAATGTTTTCTAGCTCATCCACAACATGTTCTTGCTCTTCTCCAATATTTTCTACCTCATCCCCACTAATTCTAGCTCATCCCTACTATTTCGTAGCTCTTCCATATTATTTCCTAGTTCATCTCCGGTATATTCTCGTTCATCTCTAATATTCTCTTGCGAATCCTCAGTATTTTTTAGTTCATCCCTACTATTTTCTAGCACTTTCCCAGCATTTTCTAGCTTATTCCTAATACTTTCTAGCTCATCTAAAATATTTTGTAGCTCATCCATAATATTTTCTAGTTCATTCCCGACATTTTCTAGGCTCATTCCCAGTATTTTTCAAAATTACATCCAAATAGTTTCTAGTTCATCCCCAGTATATTCTAGCTTATCGCCAGTACTTTCTAGCTCAACCCTGATATTTTTAGGTCATCCCCAGCATGCTTTATATCATCCCCACTAGGTTCTAGTTCTTCCCCAGTATTTCCAAGCTCATTCCAAGTATTTTATAGCTCATCTACAACAATTTCTAGATTAACCCTAATATTTTCTAGCACTTCCCCAGTGTTTTCTAGCTTAACCCTGATATTTTCTAGCTCATCTCCAATATTTTGTACTTCATCCTCACTATTTACTAGCTTATTTTCATTATTTTATATCTCACCCCCAGCAATTTCTAAATCATCCCCTCTATTTCATAGTTCATCTCAAATAGTTTCTAGCACATATCCAGTATTTTATAGCTCAGCTTTAATATTTTCTAGATCATGCCCACTATTTTCTAGCGCATCCCCAGTATTTCCTAGCTCAACCCTAATTTTTTCTAGATCATCACCATTATTGTCCATCTCATCCCCAGTATATTTTAGATCATCCCATGGCATGGCTGCACCATACAACAGGGTCGGGGGGACATCGTCCAGGTGTCTGCACCATACAACAGGGTCGGGGGGACATCGTCCAGGTGTCTGCACCATACAACAGGGTCGGGGGGACATCGTCCAGGTGTCTGCAC
>NW_004799200.1:2284-3687 GCF_000002075.1 Aplysia californica | reverse complement strand
TCAGCCGCCACCCGGGCAAAATTCAAAATTTCCTGTCAACTGAAAAAATTAGGTGTGTCCCGCGCTCTTTATGACCTTATGCAGTTGCGAGCGCCGTAAAACACTTCCCAAAAATAAAATTTAAAAAAGATAGAAGTTTCTCTTTAAATACACGTAAAAGGTGTTGAGCCCAAAAAATACATCCATAAAAAATGCCCAATCGGCTAAAAAATGCCGTTGTCTTCGATTTTATCATTTTGACGATCGCCTGTTTTCACCACGACGCCATTTTTTTATTAGGGAGGCTGTGCGTATCTCCGGGGAGAGGCTGGAAGAGAACTTCAGTCGTTGCTGTCCGTGTTGTGAGCCCACTGTTCTCACGTGCACTGGACAATGGTCAACACAATTTTGCACGCCGGATTCTTCATGACCAAGCAAAGCACAATCATAGGCAAATAACGATTCCCAGATAAGCAAAATACTAGTTTTCCTTTCTGCCTGCAGCCTACGAAAGTTGAAGACTTGACCGTCCAGACTGTACCTGTTCTATCAGCGCCAGCAGGGGAGCCCTGGAACGCTTGCTGCATCATCGCTGAAAACATTATGTTGAAAAGTGTTGGAACCAACACACAGCCCTGCTTCACTCCATTAGGAACACAACATTCTTCACCATTGCTCTTGACACTGGCTTTTATGGCGTCATGAAATTGGCCAACCATAGCAATGAACTTTGGCGGCAACCGTACTTCGCCAGGATTTTCCGTAAGCCTTCCCGACTAACAGTATCGAAGGCCTTTGTTGGATCATCAAAGGTCACGTAGTAGGCTTTGTTCATCTCTACGCACTTGTTCTAGACCTGTCTGGTGCCAAGATCATGTCTGCAGTGCCCTGTCAGTGCGGAAGCCACACAGACTTTCAGGTAAAATGTCATTTGAAGAGAGATGTTTCAACAGGCGGTTGAGAAGAATTCAAGCCCCGATTTTGTCAGCCACAGACACGAGGGATAGGCTCCTGTGGTTGTCTCACTGAGATATACGGTTTTACCGGCAATTATACGGCCCTTGCAGCACAGTAAGGTAGGTGTCGAAAATTAGAGGTGTTACAAGAGAGGAACGAAAACAAAACAAAACAAAAAAAGAAGGAGGGAAGATACGGATGATAAATGCTTGATAGGTAAGAAGGAGCAAGCCACGCACCAGAGCACCAGAGCACCCACCAACCGCACACTGCCAAAGCCATGTGCACCTGCTCCATGAGAGAAGCAGAGGGACAATGTTGTACGCGTATATTGGAAGGGTCCACTTCCACGACAATTGAATGGAAATATAGAGATTTAACCCTACACCACAACATGTTTTTATTTTTTAAAATTATTTTTTTTAATCCATCGATATGCAAAAAATAGAAGATATTTAAAGCTTACC
>NW_004799200.1:0-1228 GCF_000002075.1 Aplysia californica | reverse complement strand
TACCAGAATGTGAAGACACAAAGTACCAGAATGTGAAGACACAAAGTCCCAGAATGTGAAGACACAAAGTCCCAGAATGTGAAGACACATGGCACCAGAATGTGAAGACACAAAGTACCAGAATGTGAAGACACAAAGTACCAGAATGTGAAGACACAAAGTACCAGAATGTGAAGACACAAAGTCCCAGAATGTGAAGACACAAAGTCCCAGAATGTGAAGACACATGGCACCAGAATGTGAAGACACATGGCACCAGAATGTGAAGACACAAAGTACCAGAATGTGAAGACACATGTCACCAGAATGTGAAGACACAATGCATGTAATCAGAACATAAATAAAATTGTTTCTTCCCACTTCTCTGTGAACCAAACATTTGGGTGTAGTTTTGCCAAGACCTAGAAAGGTTTTCCAGAACTCTACCAGAACATTATCAATCACGTCACAATGTTTGGTACCCCAAATTACGGAGCCATAAAGCAGCATTGGTTTAATCTTTACATCAAAAATGTTTTTTGCTGTTTCAAAATGTAATTCTTGGTATGAACCAAACAACCTTGTTGTTGGAGAAACAATCTGTTGAGCTTTACACGCTCGATCTTTCAAGGCTCGTCTCAAGCATAGACGCGATGAAAATGAAATGTCCAAATAACTATAACAGGTTACTGTCTTTAAGATCTTACCCTCCTATTACCATCTCTCTGATCGTTTGAGATAGCCTCCATTTCTACAAACAACAATCTTACTTTTTCCGTACTCACTTTTTAACCCCATATCTGGTAGAAATCATACAGCATATTTTGATTTTTTTCAACCTCTGACATTCCTCTTTTGTGCAAACTAAATATCAAAGACTTGGCCCACTCCTCTGGCCAGTTGCCTGTGAAGAAAATTGAGTTGAAAAGGGAGAGGAGAAAGTCAGCCAGCTTCTGACAGCCCTCTGAAGTAAACGACTGGTGTGACCCCTGGGGGACCTGGGCTCCCACTCTCCTGGAGCTCAATTGGGTCCCTCGATCAGGCTGAAATAGGAGAGGAAATGTTCACAAACTACAATTATCATAGATTTTGACGGAATGATTTCAACGTGGAACGACACCTTTGCGTTCTGTTCAATGAGGAAACTTATTCAAAAGTATGCGATTTTAAAACAAAAAGGGAGCATCCCAAGTCTTTGGTCATTTCTTTCCAAGACAATCATTTCTTTCCAAGACAATCATTTCTTTCC
>NW_004799199.1:16835-19897 GCF_000002075.1 Aplysia californica | reverse complement strand
CACACAAACACACACACACACACACACACACACACATACGCACACACACTCATACACACTCTTACACAGACACCCACATATACACACATACACACACAAACACACACACATACACACACATACACACCTACAAACACACACACACGCACATACACATACACAAACACACACACAAACACAAACACACACACAAACACACACACAAACACACACATGAATAAACAAACAAAACAAACACCAAACAAAGCTGTACTCACCACCACAGGCCTATGATATCCGCTGGAAACATAAGGACAAAATATAGGCAGGTTACTATCCCTTGGACTTGCATCTCGATTTCAGCAGAAAAAGGGGGAAAAGTAGATTGTTCCGTGTTATTTTTAACCACTTTCCACTATCACCGTCTTTTCCCTTTGATGTTGCCGCCGGGTGAACCTGTCGCTACCCTGTAAATATCCTTTGAAGTTCGCCGCTACCACTTTTCTCGCTGCTTCTACCGTTTTCCTTCTCTCCCTCTCTCTCTTTCCCCCTCCCTCTCCCTCTCTCTCTCCTTCCTTCCTCCTGTCTCGCAGGCTCTGTCGTTAATTTATTACCGAGTGTTGAACGTTTGACGTAAATTGTAGATAATTAGCTATCACCTCATCTGAATCTGGGTACAACCAGGATAGGGAAATGTAAATCCACTACATCACATGTGAGGGACTCGCCTCTCTCTCTCTCTCCCTCTCTCTCTCTCAGTCACGGGCTTGGAGTATCACCGACGAGGTACCTTTATTCTACCCACGGTTAATCCAAGCTCATACCACAAACTAACACTTCACTCTACAACTAACTATCTTCACAATCAACTGGCCTGGACGTAAGTTTTTTTCTCCTATTTATTTCCGTGAGCCGGGGAAGAAATCTGTGTGTTTTCAAAAACAGTGTCTGGATAGGATACAATATACTCTCCTCTTGTACATGGGTGTGTCTCAACATGTGGTTTTGGACTTCCAAATCAATGTAGGCTCGAGATCGTGCAAAAAGGCATACACACATATATAACTTCAGTGTTTGTGAACGTACTCCGTGTCCAGATTTCTCCGAATGTCGGGGCTCGAGGAGAGAAGATTTCTGAACGTATCAGGTCTGTGCATATTTCTATTTTATATAATCTTGTTGTCACTTCCCGAGTGTGTGGAAATTATTTTGGCATTCACACCTAATTTCATCCCTGGCAGCGGTTTTTACCTATCTCTTTCCGATTTCGTTCAGACAAATTTTTATAAAATTCATGTTTTTTTAACCCCCAACGAGAATGAAGTAGTAAAGGAAAACACGCAAGGTGAAGATTTGATGCATCAACTGTTCTGACTCGCCCGCACTCCTTTGTCCTTGGCGATGGTAATCTCTTAATCCTTCTGTCTCCTGTCTTGCTTCCTACAAACTGCAGTCACGAACTGCCATTGTCAATAAATATGTTCGTTAAGCGGTCCGTTTAGTCGCCGTCTAACTCCGCATTTGTGACGCCACGTGTCCCCTGAAAAGGTAAAATTGACGAATACGTTGGCATCCACATTGAGCACATTAATATATCCACATCGGTATCCATCATCCAAGACGTGGGAAGAATTCCGTGAAGGAAAGCTGGGGGCAGCCATCCATGAATCTTTTCACACCAGAAAGAACTAGAATCGTTTTAGTTTGCATGGAGAAAGAAGGATAATTAGGTGGGTGTTTTTACAATCGAGGTTGTTGGGAGGCTCAGTTTAAACCTTTTGAAATTAATATGTCGTAAAAATAAAGTCCTGCACCCAGGCTTTTTCACGGGGATCCTGTAGGTGTAATAACTTTTTGGGTAACACTACAACGTGTTTGACAGGTTATATTTGTCTTTGAAAGATATTCTAGGATTTAAAATGGAGGGACATTTGAAATAATGCAACACATAAAAAGAGATCCTTCCAGCACACTAGTTTTGTAGGCCCTAACTTCCGGAAGACCTTCACGCAGAGACTGATGAATGTACTGGTGACCCCTACGTCCTTTGAATGTTCCAACCCGGAGAAACTTGAGGACAACTCTGAGAGAAGTTCAATGGAATAAAACAAAAGCCAGCGACGTTCTTATATCCGTACAACTTTCTTGGAAAATGTCCGGATACAATCAGATGACTCTGGTTTTCCTCGGGATTGTTCCTGTGAGTGGCCGTAATTGCCCGAGTGTGGTCAGTTTATGGGGTCCCGTCTGGAGGGTAGAGGTGTTTCAACATGGAGGGTCAAGCGAGGGCGGCGTGGCTGGCCCGGAGTTCCCTGAAAGACAGACACAAACGAAACACGTGTCATGTGATTGTGGTCAAGGTTAGTGGCGGCTGGTTAAAGGTAGGCCGTACGAGGACTGCTCAGTTTGTCACATGTCCAGTTTGTCATAATTACAGCACTTTAACAGTAGTTGTAACTTATGTTTTTTTATTTTCCACCTTCAAATTGGTGGTGTAGAGATAGTCCCTCTAAAATGTCAATTTAGCTTGTGTTGGTCATTTTTGTTTTCTTTTTGTATGCAAATATAAGCAAATTACTCTGTAAAATTTCAACAATGAATGTTCTTTCGTTAAAAACAATTGAAAAGTAAAATTGAATTCTTACAATCAAGCAATCATTCATTTACTCTTTTTGAGAGTGTCAGTGATAGCTTCCATCATGCAGGCACAGCCGAAGCGGGGTCGTGGGCCTGTGACAAACTGGGCCTGTGGCAAACTGGCATGCTTCCGGCTGTACAGCTCTCCTCATTGTAAAAGTCGTGAGAGAGTTTTCCTAAATGGAAAGGCGTTGGTAGCCTCGTGGTTATGCTATGGTACACGTAATGGTGAGAATGTATGTTCGGGAGTTCGAGGCAATCATGCCAAGTCCGACTCTGAGGTACTTAGGAAAGGCACTTTGCAGGAATTTGTTTTGTCATATATATCATGATGGACGTATCTATGGTCTAACCTTACAGCTTTGAAAGCGGTATTAAACATAATAATATGCAATGTCGCATTCTTTTTTCTTTTTATTTATTTATTCATTTATTATCTATCTATT
>NW_004799199.1:12013-13486 GCF_000002075.1 Aplysia californica | reverse complement strand
AGGGGAGAGGGGGTGGGGAGGGGGTTTTGCTGTGCGCCAAACATACAGACAGGACCCTCTCCCCTCTTTCAACAGTATACCCGCATGTGATGTAAGCGGAAAGATGCACCTACTTCGTTTTCCCAAACATTGGCGTTAGGCTCCATACAGAAGTTTTCCGTTACCAAGAAGTAGAACTCTATATCTGAGGCATCGTGGTCAAATCAGGCGCTCGTCAAAATATTGAAATAATAAAAGGGTACTTTTTCCCAATGCTTGGACATTTTTACAAAACAAATTGGTTTTTTTTTTGGCTCAACACATTTTAACTCCACATAAAAGCACATTTCCATGTGAATTTTACTGAAAGACGCTGATTACTGACACAAAATTTTATATACATTTTCAGTTTTCAAGGAATCTCAAGCTATAGAAGCTACCAAACTTTGGCTGCCTTATATATTCTCGCTAATTTTACCTCTGAGATCAGGCCACCCCCACCTCCTTCAATGGTAAATATCTCGACTTCTATTCTATACGCATTGGTATTTTTTCACAGAAAGCAAAGCAAATGAATATAAAGCTTTCAAATAACACCAATGACTCCACATGGCCAAAAATTGACGAGTGCCTGATTACACCTCGTTGTGACACATATCTGCTTGTAGCTATGGGAACCTGCTATATCTATACCCTCATTCAGATGTGAAAGTCGCCTCTCTTCCCTTTTTTCTCCAAATGTAGCTCTGTTTTACGCTCTCATTGACACAAATTCGATCATTTAGGATACGGGTTGCGACCCTGCTACCTGGACTAACTAGGGCTGAGAAAAAATACAACATCTCAGCAAAAAACCTAAGGTACTATGTCTAATTTACTTTCTTTGTATCATCATCTTCTGGTCCCGTTAAGCATCGAGTGGGTAGGCCAACTCTCTAGTTATTTCTATCAGGATGTTACTGGGATGAAACAAAGGATGAAATAAGACAGAATGTCATCATCATCACCATTGCCTCTTTCACCCTGGATCAGGGTATATATATAGGCCACTAACAAACACTTTCCGCTATTCCCTAGGCCGGGCTAGCCTCTTGATGTTATTACATATTATGTCTTCCCAATTATCTGTCCACCAATTTCTGTGACTCTTCTAAGATACTATGTACTTCTGGCGCTCATATGACCTTATGCAGTTGCGGGCGCCGTAAAACCCTCTACTATAACATAATATATTATATATAATATGTACTTCAAAAGAATGTTTCCCACACGAGAATCGAACACAGGTCTTCTGCGTGCAACAGTGTAACATCTACACCACCGAAACCGGTTCTATTTTCACTGTTATGAGAGAACGTGGGGTTCGTTTTCGGTCTGAGATTGTTTACAGGAAAAGAAAAGAGAAAAAAGAAAGTAAGATTTGTGAGAATAACGGAATCTAAGACTAAGCAAGAAAAAAAATGGGAGAGAAATGTAAGGGGAAAGACAAACGGA
>NW_004799199.1:9508-11407 GCF_000002075.1 Aplysia californica | reverse complement strand
ATGATGATGATGATGATGATGATGATGATGATGATGATTACTTAATTACTGACTTACTTTACTTTATCCGTCCTCTGTACCTCTATGGCGACGAGGGACGAAAGAACTTCCCGAATTATTTAATTAACTATCTTAAAACCAGGCGCTCATATGACCGTATGCAGTTGCGAGCGCCGAAAAAACTTCTACTATCTTAATTAAAACCTGAGTATTCCTGGGTATTTTTTTTCTACACCTCTAAATCACACACAAGAAAGGATTTTCGCTCCTCTCTTCCTATACACCTCTTCCCATCTCATTTGCCATCTAGATAACAATGTTTCTTAGTATCACCAGCGTCTGTAGCGTGGCTGTTGAACATATTCATGTCACGAACTTAAGACCTGGGTTCGAATCTGTGGCGTCGGTGGCCTAGTGGTTAGGCTCTCGGACTCGCAACCGTTAGGTCGTGGGTTCGAATCCCGTCAGGGGCCCGACGTTGTGTCCTTGGGAAAGGCACTTTTCACAAATTTTCCTCACTTCACCCAGGTGGAAATGGGTACCCGTCTATAGACAGTGAACGATCTTGTCAGTTTGATAGTGTTTGAGCGCGTGAAATCCGCAGCTTGCACTGTATGCTTCCGCGGAAGCCGAGTATGTTTCTGAGTGTTCTCAGAGGGTCTGCAGGGGTAATAATAGTTGTAAAGCGCATAGAGCATGCTCTTGAGCATAGATATGCGCTATATGAATACAATTATCATCAATTATCAATTATCATCTTATGTGGGGAGGGTTATGTTACTGACTGTTTCCATCTATCTGTCTGAAAGGACATTGTGTCTGCTAGCTGTCTCTTAACCCAGGTTGGCTGTATCAGACAGGGTAAGGGTGGCTTATGGTCTCAGTTATCTCAACTGTGTCTAGATCTATCGGTCCATAAAATATATAGAAGTGGGTGGTTGGCGGGGGCTCTGGTGTGGTCTGCTTCTTCTTTACTATCAAACATCTATCGTCTTTAACGCCCCTCCTTCTTTTTTGTGTTTGTGTTTGTTACTCTCTTGTAACACCTCTAATCTTCTGGCACTCCTTAAGCAGCTGTAAGCCTCGTAATACTTCTGCTAAAACTTTTTAAAAGCCATTTAAAAATAGCAATAATTATTTTATTACTCGTCTCGTCGTCCATGTTTGTTGCGTGTGTTCTATTTCTGTTTCTCAAACACTTTTTATACCTCTAAAAACACCTTCACGTCTTCAATGATTGTTACTTGTACACGGTTTCTGTTTCTAAAGAACACTCTATACCTAAAAAAAACCCACCAAGTCAGATGGATAAGCCTGCAACTAGCACGTCCATACTACATGAATAAATGTACCTCTTCTTGTAAATATGATTGTAATAATTATAATTATTGTACCTTTTTACGCTCAACATGATATAATTTTCATCCTTTAGAATTCTACTGATTTTATCTTGTCTCTTAGGGTCAAACTAGTCTGACTCTTTTAGTTAGTTTAGTTTTAGTAGAGGCTTTACGGAGCTAGCAACTGTATAAGGTCATTTGAGCGCCAGAAGATTAGATATGTTACAAGAGAGTAACAAACACAAAAAAGGGGGGATAAGGACGACAGGTGTTTGATAGGAAAGAAGAAGCAAACCACACCAGAGCACCCGGCAACCACCCACAGTTTAACTCTATTTTTTGTATGATATGTCTTGCTCTTCTTTTTTTTTTGGAACTAACAACGTATCTGAATAGGCTTCTCTCAGTCAAAGCTAAACTCACGAAGTGATATAGAAGTTTCATTCTCACACACCCATCCTACCTTCTACGTGTGAAACACATGCACAAACATGTACACACATACATACAAACACATAGGCACACACGTGTGTAAAAATAGGCACCTCCCCCCCTCCCC
>NW_004799199.1:6053-8248 GCF_000002075.1 Aplysia californica | reverse complement strand
AGACAGACAGACAGACAGACAGACAGACAGACAGACAGACAGACAGACAGACAGAGACATACATGCAGACATACATACAGACATACATAAATACATACACTCACACAGACACACACACACACACACACACAGACACACACACAAACTCAAACTAGCAGTGTCAAGCATTAATACTAACACAAATTAAATGTACAGACGGACACCTGCAGTTTAATATGTATACATATAATTATGTAACAGACTATGTTCAGAAATATATCGGAACAAGAAAAACTTTTTTCCCAATTCTAGCTTTATATCGGAGTTGCGAAGAATGAAGCATTATACCTGAGGAGTTTCGTTTATTCCATTGTTTCGATTAGTAAATGAATTGCTGTGTAGATCAAAGTCTGCATTCGATGGTGATATGACTATTTATGATGCGCATTTAATTTGATGATGAGGAATAGCCTATAAATAGATATGTATGGAATCAAAATCAAATCTGCAGAAGAAAATTTCCGGCAATAATGAGTTCAAAATAGAGCAGATCGTTATTTTATGTAAAATCAATATAATCAAAAAATTGAAACGCAGAAAGAACTTATTATTGTGGCCAGCAGACGAAGACGGCAATAAATAATTGGGCTAACTGTGGAATTGTTCAGGTTTTGAGAGAGCCGGTAACCTACGCCATGCGATGTGTCAATCAGAGAGACGCGTGTAGTCAACTGCCAACCACTTCCTGGAGTCTGTCCGAAAAACACGGCGGAAGGAACTCACGAACTCACCTGTAATTCCGTTTGAGAGAACAAGTCAGTCTCTTTGATGTCAGTCAGTGAGTGAGCAGAAAGGGACGCAGCCAGCTAGCAGCCTACCTAACCCTGCGCTCACAGGCTACAGCCAGAGTCTCCTAGCTCCAGCACAATGGCATTTGTCCTCGAGAGAAGAAGAAGAAGCCCTTCACAGAACAGTATCACTGTCACACGCGCCCTTTCGTGCGATCTAGCTAGACTAGACCTACTGCTGGCTCTTTGCGGGCGCTGGCGAAGATTGAAGGTAGCGAGACTTACACGTGTTATTCTAAAGACAGCAGCGAGAAGCGAGGCAATATGCTCTTTCGACCACAGCGATCCCCCTTTCCCCCGACTCGCACTTCAACAGGTGAGTTTCTTAGACGCGGGGGTGGGGAAAGGAAAGGAAAGGAAGGGATTTTTACCCTTCATAAAAAAGAAACGTTTTCTTCTCTGGTTTTTTTCTTCTTCCTATTCCCCAAAGGCTCGACACAGAAGCATAGGTGGGAACGATACAAAAATGCACGTATCGATCTGAGAGCTGGTAGGTCCCTCCCCCTCTTTCTGATTCCTCCAATCAGATTCCAGTACTGCGCCTTGTGGGCAGACAGCCATTGCCCTAGACACATAGACCGCCTCGCTGATTTCTCTTCTTCTTTTCTTCTTCCAGCGATAGTTTCTTTACGTTCCCTCTGCTTTTTTTATGAACTGGTTAGTTCCCGTGAGTGTGGAATCGAGACATCTCTGTTCTCCTCCCTATTCATACCCCTGTTATTGTTTGATGATTTCTCCTAACCCTTTTGTGCCTCCATAGATCTTCCATACGGTCACTCACAAATAGAAATGATGTAATCTTCTTTCAAAAGAAGGAAGTAATTTGTGGGTTTCTGTTGTGTACTGCAGAACTCTTACCGAAAGTAAAACGAGGGTGTTTTTTTCCCGTTTGTTGACTTTTGCGAGTCTGGTCCCTTGGAGAAGCTCAGAGCCAGAGCGTACACACGCACTAACGAACACACAGACTGTTGCACAAAACACACGCACTAACGAACACACAGACTGTTGCACAAAACACACGCACTAACGAACACACAGACTGTTGCACAAAACACACGAACACAATATTGTGAGCACGTCCATACACTTGCTCATACTCTTCATATACATTGTATACATATACGACGACAGGCTAGCGTGTAGATGCATGCTTGAAGAACACACTCACATACACACAGTCACACCTACACCCCCCAAAAACAACACAGACGAATAATAATATGGTAACGATCACATACACATAAAATAACCATTTGAATCAAGCATACGTAAACGAACAGACTCACATACACACATACCCACACATCAACACACACATACACATACACATACACATACACACACACATACATACGCACAAACACACAC
>NW_004799199.1:3602-5866 GCF_000002075.1 Aplysia californica | reverse complement strand
CTCCCCTCAACCCCAGCCCCTCTTATCAACTCTCGATGGTTTCCCTTCCTCCTCCTCCTCCTATCTCTGTCTCGCCGCTCCTCTCCTCGCCAGTAGGTGGCGCTGTCTGTCAAGCGTATCCCACAATCCTCCGTCTCACTTCCGTTCAACAAACAACGCACTGGTTGGCACAGATAGCTGCTGGGACTTAACAGTCGGCGACACACCGTACAGACCTGTCTGGGATTTTATGAGCCAGATTTTATTCAAATCACAAATGACTTGAAATGAAGTCGTGCATTATATTATTATACTCTAGCACTGCAAAGAAAATATGTTTTCAGAAATTGCTCGATTCATAATCACAAATGCTGGTTTACCAAATCTGATATGAAAGAGAACATTGCAAAGGCACCTTTATATTTAACAATAAGTAAACATCTATAATAATACATGAAATAAATGCGGTTTTTTTTACGAAACCATAATAATACTATTATGTGCAATACACTAGTATGAAAAGGCCTGACAACATAATGTGGTTATTGTCGAGGACATGATCAAGAGAAGAGCTGTAAAATGAGAATGGTAACATTGCATTGGTCAAGTGGTTCCAACCCGCTCCCCCCCCCCTAAAAAAACACAAAAAACAACACAAACAAACAAACAAACAAACAAACAAACAAAACAACCCCCAAAACAACAGCAACAGAATTCTTACCAATAATATATTCCAACAATGCTTTAAGAAAGAAATGAGATCTTGCGAATGTACGCGTAGATTCTTTACAATAAAAAAGAATGCAATGCCATAAGTATATAATTAGCGTTATGTAATATATATATTACAACAAACATTAAAGAAGTCAAGTTTTTTATGGTTCAAAAGAGATAAATGAATATGTGAGGTGTGCTGACAAAATGAGTTACTTCTCAGATTTTAGCATTATGGAAATTAATGCATCAACTTTATGGGTGAAGTTGGTCCAATTTGTAAGTGTGGAATTATTGAAGACACGGCAGACTTGAAGAAAATGGCATGCATTCAAATTCTATAAATCTGACCCCAGTGCAGATTTTCGGCCAATATCTCCTGTCTTGGTTTGCGAGAAGTAGCTCATTTTGTCAGCACACTTCACACGTGTTAATAGAGAAAATACATTTTGTACAAACACATCTACTAAAACTACTACAGCGGAGGGGACAAAACAAGTATCTTACATAATCATCCAACTCTTCTACACAAAGGTACAGCTGGAACCAAACAAACAAAACATTAATAAAACATTAAAACATTAAAAAAATACAAAAGACATTAACAAAAATATCAGGTACGAAGTTATCAGGAAATTGTAATGACAAGATAGCAACCTCTTATTGATATTTCAGTTTGCCAATTTCGATAATGTCTACTTGGTTGACTCCATGTTTTCCTTGTTTGACAGGTTGTTTCAATGAGTGAGTACTTGCAAAATATATAAATCCACGCTATCGTTTCAAGCGTACATAAATCCTGCTGATGAGCGGGGATATGCGCTATACAAATGCTATCTATTATCTATTATTATCATTACATTTTATGTGTGCTTGCAAATTTTGAGAAACGATTATGAATTTAAAAGATATTATATCTTTGTTGATTTTTTAGTTTGCATTTTTTATCAGTAAACATATTATTGTCCTGTTTTGATAGTTTGATTGACTGTTTGCTTATGTGCAATAAATATAATGATATACATGTCTCAACTGAAGAAATCGTTTTAGTATTTGTATGACAATGTGTTTTCAAATAATGAGAAATCCTCATCCCTCTATCTAAGTAGGCTAACTAACTCGGACCAAATCAATGTCGTTTTTTGTCCGCATATTATTTTCTTAAACATGATACTGCGGTAAAAGTAAAAGCAGCACACTGCTAGCACCAAAAAAAACAACAAAAAAACAAAAAAAACAACCCACGAGCAGATGTTCTTTTCCAGAACTGCTGCAGTAAATAAATGAAGGAAAAAAAGAAATCATCAGTTAATACTCACTAGAAGTGGAGAAGCTCATATAATTACGATAAAATTAATCGACCCAAGTGATGGTGCAATTGTATTTATTATGTTGTTATTGGTGGCGAGATACAAGACAGCTGATAGTGGCCTGACAATAGAGGGGAGGGGGTACAGGGGAGAGAGGAAAACAGCGAAGAGATGAAAGCGGAGAAGATGGAAAGGGAAGAAGATTGAAAGGCTGGCGATACTCATTAATTCATTCTTTGTGTGTGTATATATATATAAATA
>NW_004799199.1:2010-3079 GCF_000002075.1 Aplysia californica | reverse complement strand
ATTTTGTGTAACTAAGACCATGATCTCTGACATTTTTGGTCATTTTGTGTAACTAAGACCATGATCTCTGACATTTTTGGTCATTTTGTGTAACTAAGACCATGATCTCTGATATTTTCTGGTCATTTTGTGTAACTAAGACCATGATCTCTGATATTTTTGGTCATTTTGTGTAACTAAGACCATGATCTCTGACATTTTTGGTCATTTTGAATAACTAAGACCGTGATCTCTGATATTTTGGCCTTTTTCAGTAGCTAAGACCATGATCTCTGACATTTTTTGACTATTTTGAGTAACTAAGACCATGATCTCTGACATTTTTAGACATTTTGAGTAACTAAGACCACGAGGCCAGAAACCTTCAAGTGTAGTGAAACTCATTTATTTTACGTCGGATTCCTCTAAACTATATACTGACCATATATAAAACGTGGTATTTCTTGGTTAGCGACTTCTTGCCTACTTATTCTCTTCCATGGCACTTACATGACCAAAATTGAGTCGACAGTACTGTAAAACACCCACTCAAACAAACAAACACACTCTCTTCCTGTACTGCCCGGCACACACAAGGCACAGAGCAGTCGACGCCACGCATGTCTGTCTCAGGCCACTTCCAATACGTTTGGCACATCCAGAATATCAGGAGTGTGGCTGAAAGTGAGGCCAGCGGAAGGGGCAAAGGAGGTGAGGGGGTGGGGGCAGAAAGTGGGGACGAAAGCGAACGACAGAACATTGCTAGAGAGCAGGAAAGGAAGTGAAAGGAGACAATGTTAAAGAAGATTTGTTTTCCGTCGGTACCCGGATTTGAACCCCGGACCTTTGAACGAGAGGCGAACACCTTAACCTCTAGGCCACGAGAGCCCCCTACCTCTTCTTCTTTTTCCAGTCGGTCTCCACTGCCTTTTCAGAAATGGCATCTTGTCGCTGGCATTCTCAAAACATATCTATATCTTTTTCTCCTCCTCTAAAATGGGCGTGTTAATATCTTCAATCCGAGCTCTTTCCAACGCCTCATTATTTGTTCCGCTTCAATAATAAAACTCTTTGTAAATGTTTTGTTTGA
>NW_004799198.1:25406-27784 GCF_000002075.1 Aplysia californica | reverse complement strand
AGGTGATGTCCACGTCTTAAAGTCCTGTTTGCAAAGTTTTCGCTCACATGCACTATTATTAGAAACAATCGGTTGCTCTGATAGGTTATCAAAGTCATTAGTTATAGTGCGGTCAAAAATTCATGGCGCAACTTATCCTCAAATATCTCTTTAATGGGCGGATCGATGTCACCCATACTTTACACAGCATTTTGTATCCATTTCTCTTAACCATATTTTTCAACAACAATTTAGATCAGGTTTAAAAACTTTTGTTTCTAAATGAATATCACTTCCATCCCGCTCAAAAACTTTATGGGATTGTTCACAGCACTTCCCGCTTCTCACACACATTTTGCATACGCATACGACCTACGTCAAAGCTTACCAATTACACTTTTTAGTGGAAAAACTTGTTACAAGAAACACGTTTTATAGTGAACACTTTTTTGCACCAAAAGTTCACAAAACATACGTTCAATAAGCATAATGTCTCGATTAGAAAAATAAATGAGGGAATTGCTTTCAAAAGTAATGTCCCAGTTGTAAACCTTTTCAAATCTGTAGTAACTACCCATTGGGATTTTTTAGAATTAGTATTTATTAAGGAATTTTCTAGAATACAGTTTTTATGTGATTACAAAATATTGACCTGTTCAGACAAATTGATACAAGTCATTGTGCAAAAGCTAGAAATTTATTGCTCGATAGTTGAGGAAATATTGGACAATAAGTTACCGCCATGAACATTTTAGCACACTATATAGTCTGTTCTTGTGGATGACACACGCGCCAACACATTAAAGACTTTTTAAGCATTGGGCTGAGCTCATGAATGTCTCCGACTCTCAGTGTCGTTGCAAGAGAAACACGGACTCTCTCTTTGGTCACTAACGACTTTGTTTTGTTCTGGAAATAATTTTTTTTTAAGTACTGTGAGATTCAGTAGTAACAGCTGCACTCATTGAACCTATCTGGGTTGTTTTGGTTTTGTTTTATTCTTTGTTTGCTTGTTTGTTTGTTTTTGTTGTTGGTTCGTTTGTTTTAGAATAAATGTTAAAAAAAAACCACCTTGGCACTGTCATCGTCGTGATCTTCAGAAAAGATATCATCCCCCTCTGAAATGAACCTTTCCCTCCATGGTTTGCCGCTCATTTATCTACTTGGCTGCTCTAGAAAAAATAAAGCAACAGCAAAAAATAATTGTTGTTCAGATCATTCCCCCGCCATCCATCTGTCATTTTCCCAGTGCGCAAAAAAGCAATAAATTGTGTCTTTTTTTTAAATCAAGGAAAGTTTATGATGAAACGCTTTTCATCCACAATAAGAACAATTTGTGAGGCAGCGTGGTGGAATCAGGCTCTCGTCAAAGTAATCAAAGTGAAGAAACTTGCATTTTTCTGCAGGTTTGTGAATCTTTATCAAATTTTTGTTTTTTGACTCAACACCTTTCATGTCCATTAAAGAACTCATTTCTGTGTGAATTTTTCTGAAAAGCGTTGAATAAAGGCACAAAAATGTAAATTTTCAGTTACCACGGACTCTTAAGCTAAGGAAATAACTAATCTTTGCGGCCATTTTCTCACTAATTTTACCTCTGAAAACAGGTGACCCCCACCTCCTTCTTTCGCAAATATCTCGACTTGTATTCAAGATAAATGGATACTTTTTTCATCTAAATAAAAACAAATGAATAGGCTTTAAGATGATACTAATAACTCTACAGGCCCAAAATTTGACGAGAGCCTGATTCCACCACGCTGCCTCACATTTCACGAAAACTGGTCAATAATTCGTTCCACGGTCTGAATGCTGTGAGGGACAAAGCTAGACTGCATGGATATATTACACCAGCCAGTCTTGTAAGGACAAGAGTTTCCGTTCCTGACGTAAAAAGGGGAAAAAAGAGGATGTGAAAGTTTTGGAGATAATGTGTTTTTCCACAAAGTCGTTCAAATATTGCATATTGTTGGTTACATCTGTTGTGAACTTTGAAGACAGCCTGCTAATCATTGCACACACTTTACAAAAGTCTGAAGTACATAATATTATCCCCCATTGTTAGCGATAATAGTATACATAAGATTGTACAGTAATTAATTGACAATGAAGGGAAAGCCACGGCAAACGTGGGAGGGATTGATTTAGAGCTGCGCCTCTAATGACTGTAAATGTTTTGCACCCCTATCGATACAGTATAAATCGTTTTGGAGGCTGGTTATTTCAATCCTCTCGTCAAGTCCAACCCTACGTGTGTGGGATAAAGCCTCCGAGCAGAAAGGCAGAGATACTTGTTCGCAAAGAATGTATTTTCAGTCTGTCTTTCTTGAGGCATTTTCAACATGGCATGATGAATAAAACTTGGAGTTAGGGATCTTAAAAGGGTATTTGAGGGGGGG
>NW_004799198.1:23248-25256 GCF_000002075.1 Aplysia californica | reverse complement strand
ACGTTTTACAAACTTATATAAAACGAGTCCTTTATAAAACACAAACAAACCGGTAGAAATTCTATTTCGGGGAGAATTTTGGATTTTGAACTAGATCTGCATATAATATGGTAGTTGTAGTTTATAAAGGCTAAGGCCACGTTTTTCACCTGTCTGGCTGTGTCCAACGAGCATGAGCATGTTGTTAGATTCCATGCGGTGAATTTCTGACTTTTCTGTATACAGTACTTCTATGACTTTTTTTCATCAAAAGGTAAGACACATTTTTAAAGAACACGTGTTGTGGCAAATGATGCTCACGTCGCGACTTCTTTTCACGCCACAAAGTTTCCGTTTGTTTATGTCTAGAATCTAGTTTTTACTAGTTTTATCTCATCTTATGTTGTTTTTTTTTACCTTAAACTTGTATTTACTCAGAACCTGGTTTTATTTTCATCAATTATTTTGGATATCACCTGGCACATTTTATACTATAACACTAAATCCCCTCGTTGACTATGACACTGAACCCAGATTTTGGGTATTCTTTTGTACAAAGTACCCGTAATAATTATTTTCTTTAAAATATATTATCATTCGTAAACTTCTGTCCTAGGTTTTTCTTTCATCCATTGTCTCCCTCACGATTACAAAAATGATATCGCAGCTCTCCTTGACTACACAAAGGCTCACGAAATAGTGTTGGGTGAAATAGCCTAGCCTAGCACATGCCTGAAATAATGGGGGGGGGGGGGGGGGGGGGACCGTCACCTCTTTTATGGTCTGTTTGGACATAATATATGTACCTACATCTCTATGTGTATGATCTCTAGGTTTCATTTTATATTTTAATTCCTTTCTTGATTACACCTTCTCTAACGTCCAGCCCCTGTAATTCATTGTCTTTGATGCAGTGTTGACAAGCACTCATTCACTATGTATAAGCCTCAAAAATAGCATTTTAACTATCACAAATGTTTTAATTGCATATTGTCATGACCTAAAACAAATTGTCATTTTTGTTGTTAAAAGAACATAATGAAAACAAAATGCTGAATAATTTAGCACGTGAAATAGAATCCTGCTTTAGCGAGATTACAAAACAAGTAACCAAAAACGTGATAAAGGCCATTTTGTTTTCGTGAAGATGTTTATTGATAGATCTAGCATTAGCCTTGGCTCTATTACATCTTACATCTTCCCGCATTTTTTTCCCACTTCCCACCCCCTCCTTGCCCTTGCTAATACTCTTACGTGTTAGTCTATCGCTACACAAAGCAGATACGTGTTTTCAGTACGGTCGACGGTAAACTCCCCTTGTAAACGAGGGCAAGTGGTGGACAAAAGATCGGGTGGTGTCCACCTCGCGCCCACTTATGAAAAATATTACCACCTGTTATACGGACGGCTGCGAGTTGTGACTTCACTTGAAGGTGAAGAGAGGCCACATGAGCGAATATTGTCCCCACTTATAAATCTATGCGCAACCATTTGAAAAGTCGCTACCTTCAGGTTTACAAGGTTCTATCTGATCAATACCAAGTACGTGTAATTCTGAGTAAATTGACGTCAAAATTTCAGTTTCACATTTGTTTCGAATGCAATTTGAATATCTTGATAAAGCATCAGTACCTAACGATTTTGACAGGGCTTATAGTACATTTGATTTCTGACCCTATTGCATGGTCTCAGTAACTCAAAACGACCAAAAAATGCCCAGATATAACTTTTTGTAAGTGTTTCATGACGCTCGCAACTGCATAAGGTCATGTGAGAGCGCGGAGCATATTTAACATTTTTCAGTAGGTAGGAAATTTTTAATTTTGCCCGGGTGGCGGCCGAAGCCTACTCTTATCGATTTTATGAACACCAAGGGATCTTTAACGTGCGCAACTTGCACATGGGACGAGTTTGTTTTTTTACCGTGACCCGAGGCTAGCTGATCTTTCCTACCAGAAGATCAGGGGTGTGGCTGAAAGACAGCAGTGAGAATGACTCGAAGAGTGTCAGTTAAGTAGAAAGGCTGCAG
>NW_004799198.1:21673-22880 GCF_000002075.1 Aplysia californica | reverse complement strand
GGGGGGGGCAGAAAGACAGACTCAATGTAAAGAATAATATGCTCTATTAAATGTCGGGAACAGATAACCTAGGAGGAAAGTGTTGGTGATAGTCGCGAGTTCGATTCCCGTGAGAGGAGATATTTACAAAAAACCAAGTTCATGTATCTCAGTTTACTGGTTACGACGATGTAAACATTTCAGCCGGGATTTGCCCTTTTCTGGCAGGATCGAAGCAGCCTTCCTCATAGTGATCTCGGCTGTGTCGCTGGAGGCGTAAAACATCCTTCTCATTTTGTTTTGTACTGTGTTGTTCTTGCTAGTGCTCTGTTTCAGAGAGCCCTCCACACGAACCATCTGTGTAGGTATTCAGATTGCCAGGAGGAAGGGTGTGGCTAGGTAGATTAACATCTTTTCGTAGCCAGGATCTAAAAGCTTTGTTAGCAGCCTTGTTAATATTCAATTACAAATAAAAGCTCCTTAATTACTGGAGGCAGTCCAACGCCGAGAATCGTGGACAAAAGGCTTTTAATGCTAAACTGTGCAAATGGATATCTCTTGGTTGTGTGGAGAGAAAGTTACTGTAGCCTACTTTTGGTTAGGTGCAAGCTCTTCGTTTAAAAAAAAAAAAAGAATATTTTGTATTGGAGAGATAGAAGATGTGACTTTTTCCCATGCTCGGATAGTAAAGACGAATCATGCCAGCACTTACGCAGTGAGATCCATATGTTGTTGAACACAGATTTGTACTTCAAAACTACGCATTGTCGTGACCGGTAACTCTTAGCTCTTTGCAACATTCTCGTTTAAAAGCGCGCACGGGTTATTTTGCAAGGGCTGCGCATTTATCCCAGAATGTAGAGCGAAAGATCAGTCTTGTAAGAGTCGAGTGCGCGCCACCTTTCCTCCCTTGCTCTTCATTTGGTTCAAACAAGTACGACGTCAGAGAGCTCGTTCTAGGATACTCCAATATACGTCTCTGGTTCCACACTAACAAGACCATTCACTCTCTTAAAAAAACATCCTAAAATTTCCCAGCGCGTTTAAAACCGTCTAAGTCTAAAAGCTCGGTATCCCTTCCCACGTAGGTGACGTGAAGATTGACAGGATCTTTCTCTGTCAAAAGCTCGGTATCCCTTCCCACGTAGGTGACGTGAAGATTGACAGGATCTTTCTCTGTCAAAAGCTCGGTATCCCTTCCCACGTAGGTGACGTGAAGATTGACAGG